>NW_020172625.1:8033733-8266353 GCF_003031525.2 Neophocaena asiaeorientalis asiaeorientalis
AAAAAAAAAATAAGTTAATAGGCACATTTAATCTGTGCAATGTTTTCTTTAAAGGCTCAAAAGTTGGACCCGAGTTTCTAATTTTAAGGGCTAAGCCTTCTCTTCCTTCTTAAGAGGTCTCTGCTTTTCAAAATCCAAGCCCAGGGATGCGAAAATCTAGATTGTCTGAAAAGGAAAATGCTCGAAGTTTGACGGAGAGGAACAGCCCAACTCTGGGAAGAACTGGATTCCCCCAGACTATAAGGAGAGGGGTGTGGTTCCACCAGTGGTGAGGACCTGCTTTCTGCTCTCACACAGCACCCCAAAGATGGATGCCTCCTTACTGAGTACTGTGTCCTTGGAAGCCACAGCCGAGTCCCAAGGGCTGAGTGGGACAGAGAGAGTATGCACCTAGAGCAAAGGAACTGCCTGCCTCTGAATGGAACTAGAAGCATGACAGGAAACCCCACCATGGCCTTGTCCCACACTGTAGTTTGTTCAAGTTAGGGGTGTTCTCCACAGGGAAGAGATGGGGATGAAGGCCCTAAACAATAAATAATTGCATGTCATACCAATGCCAGTTGGGGCAGACTCTGGG
Organism: Neophocaena asiaeorientalis asiaeorientalis; assembly: GCF_003031525.2. NCBI lineage: Eukaryota > Metazoa > Chordata > Mammalia > Artiodactyla > Phocoenidae > Neophocaena > Neophocaena asiaeorientalis. The sequence continues at coordinate 8,034,311 of NW_020172625.1, forward strand.
AAGGAATTAAGAAGTCTGACATCCTGTACCCAAGGTTTATGGAACAACTCAAGCCATTCTCAAATAACCATTCTCCACTGTATTATATGCTACACTGATAGCAGGATCAAAGTATCAAATTGAAACTTACATAACTGCCACTCAGCAATTTCCTATACTATGGGTGCTCAGAGGAGGGTGTAACCAAGGCTGTGATGAAAAACAGATGGCCCACTCTATCTGGCTTGGTTTTGGTCTACAATATTTTGAAAAATTAAAATTCTACGTGTATAAAATTAGGAGATTTCACATAAAATATTCATTTCTGGCTTCTCTGGAGTAGTCAGAATATTTGGAAGTGAAGGCCCACATTCCATCATGGCAACAACCTGCTGAAGCTGAGTAATGAACGCCCCCTTTAGCATATGTTCTCCAGTTGGCCACAGTCTCCACAACTCCCTATTGTCTCTAAGACATTAAGTTCAATGATCAGAAGCATGTTTTTTCCTTATACCTACCTCACCTCACTCATCCACCTGATAACTACAGATATTTGCATCTGTGACTCTCAGAGCTATCAAGGAAAGCTCATAAAATAAAGATGACCAGGCAGACAAAATGAGAAAGACGTTCCAGAAAGAGGGAATGCCACTGTAGTAGGCACAGATACGTGAGAATGCCTTTCATGGCAAAATGAATCTGAAGAGGGTAAGAAAGGGAGTTGAAGATGACACTTAAGAGAGAGAATGAGTCAAGATTGTGAAGGGCATTGTTTGTGATACTAATGAATGAGAGGTGATGAGAGCTATCAGAAATTTTTAAGCAGAAAAATTAACCTATCATGTCTGGAATTTGAAAAATTACTCTGTTGGCTGTGAGGCAGATGGATTAGAGCAGAAAGAGGCTGGAGGCAGGTAGGCCAACTTGGAGGCCCTTGCTATAGTCTAGTTTCCAAGGATAATGAAGATCTGGACTGCTGGGCTTTTTTTCTTCATTTAGAAAATACACAGACCAGATACTCTGCCCATTTCTATCCAATGGAAGACTTTTAAAAATGAGGACATGGTCGATTATTTTATTCCAATCACCAACATATGTTTGCAAGTGAGGAAATGGAACAAATACAAAAACTGGGTTTAGAAATACTGGAAAGGGTATGGCAGACACTGTTGATTAGCAACCCAACAGACATTCTCTCCGTTCAAGCTACCATTTTGTTTAGGTTACAAAGTGCTCAGCTTCATCAGATGAATCAAGACTGACTTAAGTCAATTATGACAATCCCATATTGCTCTTACTGTGATTGGTCTGCAGTGGGGTGTAATCTATTTCTAGACATTGAAGAATAGGGAATCAGCTGAGGTCTTCTTGGAAAGACCTGCTAGAATAGGTACATATGGATAGAGTCTTTTATCCTCCAGCATGTTTTATTCTTGTTTTGGTTACAACATGATATTTAGAGCAGCTGCTACTCTCCTGTGCTTGTGAAAGAAAGCCAGAAGAACTGTGTGGACATTCATTTGTTCATTCAAAAAATATTTACTGGGGACTTACTCTTGCCAGGTGTCCTAGGCTTTAGGGATACACTGGTAAATAAAATAGACAATCTTACATTAGACATTTATCCAGAGCACACTGTAGAAGATATTAGTGTCATTATTGTTTAAGACACTGTAAATTTAATATTTTGTTACTTGCAGCCCAAAGCATTCTAATTGATATAAAAGGTTTATTATTACTTTTATTAAAAAGTTAAATAGGTATCTAAGCTGAGCATAAGCAGATGTTGGTAACATCCTCAAATCCTTAACTCCAGAGATTTATTTGCCTGTGTCACTCAGTATGTAAGACTTGTCCCCTCCCCCACCCCCAAACACACACACACACACACACACACAAAAGAATGCAGGGACCTTTTTCATGGTCATCTGGGACAGAGAAAAGAGTGATGTGGAAAAGAAAGATTAAAAAGTGTCTGTTATCCACCCCATCTGTCAGGGACTCCCTGTAGGCAAGAATGGAGAAGTTGTAACTGAAAGTTAAAGCATTTTGATGAGAAACCCATAAGACATACTGCATACACAATAGCACTATGTGCCAAACTGCTACTCAGAGAGAAGAGCATGTCTGCAATCTCTGCACAGCACAGGGTGACATTTGGCAGGAATCTCAAGGCAGCTGTGGAGCAGGAATGCCAGGAAGCAGCATTCCCACTGAGGATTCTAGCCACAGAACTACAATACAATGGCTAATAGCAATGGACGTCAGTAGTGACACAAAATTAGAACATGTGCAGACTTATTCCTGAGCTCAAGTGAGATACCCATGAAATTGCCAAAAAATTGGAGATGAACAGAGGTCCTGACATATGGTCTGTGAGGAAGCTAAATGCAGGCCTTATTAATGTTCCAGTGATCTCATTTATACCCACTGGTTGGTGAGCTGGGGACATTCCATTTACATTGCAATATTAAAATTAAAGAAAATGACTGCAGCTTCTTTTTCCTTCATTATTTTCTAATTTACAGATAGTTCTTTTCTGTTACTTAATTAAAAACTCCCTCCAAAAAATGTATTATCAAATTTTAGATCTTGAGAATCAAAATAGAATTTAATCTTTTCCTAGAGAAGAAAAACACGAGTTTTTCATTCAGAAGTCTGGGGTGTAGGAAATTTAGTTAAGGGGGATGCTCTGGAAAACACTGTAAGTTTCTTTATGGTCAGAGACTCTTAAAGTTTGTTGAACTGGAGACCCGTTTGAGAATCTGAGGACACTCTGGGCTTCTCTGCAGATAAAACCCATTTGCATGGGTACATCTGAAGCTTGTCCATTCCCTCCAATCCTGGTGGGATCCTAAGTTAAAAGCACTTGCATCAGGTCTCTGGCTTCTTGCACTTCTGTAGTTCCCTGTGGGGGTTAGAGCGTGATGAATTTGGCCTACCTGCCTGTCAGTTAGCATTCTGTGAATCCTCAGTGCATCCTAAAACCTTGTCAGAATGCAGCAAGTGTAGATGGTCACCTCTCCAAGTAGGTGTCCTTGTTGGCACAGTTAATAGTTTCAGGTTCCATTGTGTCTGAGAGTCTCCTCTTTCAACACAACTGATCACCACCATACTGAATGCTTCTGAAGAGTAATTGACACTCTGTAGTCATAGAAGAGTCCTAATAATAGCTACATAAACAAAAGGTACTTCATCAAGAACTTCCGAAACATCATCCCATTTCATCCTCACAGGAGCTGTATGAGATTATGAAATGTGACTATCACTTCACAGATGAGAAAACTAAGGTTAGGTGACATAAACAAAGTCATACAGGTAATAGGCGCCAAAACACACATCCCAGTATTATGGACTGAATGTTTGTGTTCCCCCACCCCCAAATTCATATATTGAAGTTCTAACTCCCAGTGTGTTAGTATTAGGAGATAGGACCTGTGAGAGGTGGTTAAGCTTAGATAAAGTCATGAAGGTAGAGCCCCCATGATGGGATTAGTGCCCTTATAAGAAAGGGAAGAGACACCAGAGCTTCCTCTCTCTGCTGTGTGAGAATACAACAAGAAGGTTGATGACTGCAAGCCAGGAAGATGGCCTGTACCAAACCCAGAACATGCTGATCTCAGACTTTCCAGCCTCCAGAACTGTGAGAAATAAAAGTCTGTTGTGTAAGCCACACAGTCTATGGTATTTTGTTATAGCAGCCCAAGCTGATTAAAACACCCAGGATGGCTGAGCCTGTGCTTTTCACCCCTATGCTCTTTGCATTCCAACTAATATAAATGTTATATTTTGTACTCTTAGTCCCAAGCGCCAAACCCAAATTCTGAAAGTTAATGGAAGCTCAAAATTAATACTCCTAAGTCTCCTGAAATGATTTCAATTAAATAAGACTGGCTCTTGAAATACAATAAAATGTACTGACACTGAAAGGAGAAAATGTCTTTTCACTCAATTGTTAAAATCCCCCCCATCTGTATTCTGCCCACATAATTCTCAACTAATAATAGCCTATTTCACTCAGTGTCAGCAAAGAATATGCAATGCTGTAATCACATGTGTTATTTTGTTGCACATGCCCGAAAACTATAATTAGCAGATATCTTCTTCAAACATCAAGTCAAACATTTTTGAGAATTTTTTCTTGCTTACAGAAAATTCAGGAGCAAACAGCTTGGAAAAACATACTTTCTTTAAAAAAAAAAGGGCAAGAAAAACAAACCCTATTCTATCTTATATCACGATTTGACTTTGAATGTATCATCACATTTGCTACTTCTTTTAAAATCATGTCTGAAATAGGTGTGACTTGAAGCAAAGAATATACCCGCCATAATACACACCTCAAAGAAAAACACAACAAAGATGATGACAGCAAGGGAGGGCCACATTAGAGAAGAACTAAAAATGGACTCATTGGATTTAAAGATATGAAGGTTATTAGTGACCTTGGCAAGAGTCATTTTGTTATTGATAAATGTAGGAGCACAAATGCAGTGGGTTAAAAAAGTATAGCACCTCCGTACAATGGACTGCTCTGCAGTGGTTTAAAAGACTGAGGTGCATCTATAGCTCTAAGTTTCTATGTCCATAAGAAGAGCAAGTCGGCAAATAACACGAATAGCATGATTTCATATTTGCAATGGAAAAAAAATCAGTGTGTTGAAATGTGTGTAGGTATAGATATAGATAGCCTTATTTGTATATTTTAAATGCATGAGAGAATTGTCTGAAAGAACACATACTTGTCCCAGAGACTTTTTGAGGCCCCGTGTCACATTTCCTTTGTCCACCTCTGATATCAGCCACAGTTGTGGCAGATGATTCCACACAAGCTCAGACTCAAGCTGATGGTGTCCCACCAAAAGAGAATGCCTGTGGCCTTTCCAAACTCTGCCTTGGGGATTCTCAAGGGAGCCCACTGAGACTTGCGAAAAGGGCCACCCAGAAGGACAAGTGAGTGAACACCTCCATGAGAAACACTCAACTAATGGGGAATAAAAGCTAATGGATAAATTCTCCAGACCATCAACTGCAACTTTGAATGGACAGGTCTGGAGTCATACTTCTAATTTTTTATTGTGGTAAAATATATATAACATAAATTGGCCATTTTGACAATTTTCAAGTACACAATTCAGTGGCATGAAGTACATTCAAATCGTTGTGCAACCATCCCCACTATTCATTTCCATTTCATCATCCCCAACATAAACTCTGTACTCAAAATCCAATAACTCCCCATTCTCCCCTCCTCACAGACCGTGGGAACCTCTATTTTTTCTGTCTGTGAATTGGTCTATTGTAGGTACCTTGTATCAGTAGAATCATTTAATATTTATCCTTTTATGTCTGGCTTATTTCACTTAGCATAATGTTTTCAAGGCTCATCCATATCATAGCATCTAACAGAATTGCATTTTTTTAAATTTAAATCTGAATAATTTTTATTTTTAAAAAAATTGAGATTAATTGACATATAACATTGTGTAAGTTTAAGGCATATGGTGTGTTGATTTCATACATTTATATGTTGCAATATGATTACCACCAAAGTGTTAGCTAACATCTCCATCGCTTCACATAATTGTCATTTCTTTTTTGTAGTGAGAACATTTAAGATCTTGTCTCTTACCACTTTGAAGTATAATATTCTATTACATGTATAAACTGCATTTCATGTATCCATTCATCTGTTGAGAGACATTTCTGCTGTTTCCACCTTTTGGCTATTGTGAATAATGCTGCTATGAACATGGGTATACAAGTATCTGAGTCCTTGTTTCAATTCTTTTGGATATAAATACCCATGAGTGAAAATGCTAGTCATAAGATAACTACAAGTTTAAATCTTTGAGGACCTGTCAAACTGTATATTTCTAGATTCTGGTGGAATTTACACTCAGGATCTTGATAATGTGCCATATATTGGCCGCCCCTTCTTTCTTGCCTCTTTCTTCTGCTCCCCGTGACCTTCCACATGGAGTACCTGCACCATAGTCCTGCAAGCCCTTGTCTCAGGCTCTATTTCTGCGGGATCCCAAACTAGGACAACACTCATCTCTAAGGGCGATTACCTCTGGAAACTGGATTGGAGAAGGGGAAAGATTTACCTTTTAAACTTTTGTGCCCGCATCACTTTTGTCTTTTTGAGTGTTTAAGGTTATAAATAAGAAGTCACAGAGTCACAGAATTATTCTATTCTTGTGGAACATATATAAATGACTCCTCCAAAACTAAATGAACCACAGATTGATCATTCTTACAGCTTTGTACCTCTACAGCAAGTAGTAGAGTTTTAAAGATTAATTTCTTAAATCTTTATCTGAGATCTTGATCTGAGATGACTTTGTCCTCAAGACTGGATCCCTGAGGACTCTGCCCAAACTCACATTAAATCTGAGGTATCCGTGTCCTCACTTCCATACTTCCACCAAGTCTACACTCTTTCCTCTTGTCCATCTGGACGCCACTTTATCTCCAAACATACGAGAAGCCCCCTGGCTTCACTTCTTTCCCCATTTAGTCTAGACTCCCTGGGACTTTGCTTCAACAATTACTGTGGCATCATTTTTTATCCCCTTATCTCAAGATGGCAGTCATTCTCTAATTTCTAACCTGGATTAGTCCAAATATTTGCCTCCATGCTGATGAGAACTGCTGGAGAAAATGACTTCGTTTTCTTAATGATATGACAATGGAACTGCTAATCTCAGCAGCTAATTGTGGGGTCTAATCTCAACAGACCCTCACCGCTATTTAACAATGCTATACTGCCTTTATCTAAGCTTATTTCTCACTCCCAATCACTCTCCCAAACACTCACACCCACACTTTTATAGATTTCTTTGATCTACATTTCACAAAGAAGGTGGAGATTATTAGGTGTTAAATCATTTTCTTTTTCCTTATTTAAAATAATCCATATCTGACCATATCTTTGGAGAGCTAAAATTCACAACATGCTTACTAGATGCCAGGTACTGTGCTACATAATATGATTGCTAACATATGAGCATTTATTACGATTATGTATCATAGTAACTCTAATCTACTAAGCACTCAATAAATGTTGGCTGTAGAATGATGAACCCAAGTACAGATGTTTGTAGTTATGGTGACAGAAAGTAAAGGGATTAGTCCAAGTATAAGAGCCCATACACTCAATCTCTACTTCCTCCCTTAAATCCTTTCTATATACGTTTTTGTCCTATAATCCTTATAATATCAACAACCCTATGAACTAGTATTATATTATTATTGCTTTCTCTTTATGGATATATATATATATATACACATACACATACATATCTATATCTATATCTACATCTATACACACATACCTTAGAGAGATCCACCATCAAGGCCATGGTTACAGAGCTAGTAACTAGGAGAGGCAGAACTTAAACACAGATCTCAGACTCTGAGCCCACATTTAAAACTACACAATGCCATTTTTAGTGCTTATGCATAGCTTTGCTTACTGCATCTATGATATTGGGATTTATAATAAGAAATATGTATTTGGTCTTCCTCCATTTTTCCTAGCATAGAGCTCCTAAAGCTCTTGGAATTTCCTAAGTGATGAGAGCAATAAAGATGCCTTTTGTCATGTTGATGGATGACTTTTGGATTCGCCTAAGGATGAAGGCTGGTTGCCAGGAGAACCAACCATGTGATTAAAGGGTTGGAATTTTTAGTCCTACCCCCGACCTTTGGGGAGGAGAGAAGGGCTGGAGGTTGAATCAAACAGCGACAGCCAATAATTTTAATCATACTTATATGATGAATCATTCATGCCTCTGCAAAAAATTAATAAACAGAAACCTCAACTAAATAGAATCAGGAGACCAGAAAGGGGAGTGCTCTCTCCCTGTGATGATAGCAGAGCCCAACAGGAAGAAGAAAGACTCCTCTCCTTTCCTGGCAAGGACTTAACTAATAAATAACCACGGACTCTGTTTACTAAGGCCCTCCCAACTTCCTTTTCCCCTCTAAAAAAGAGTTCTCCTTCCCTTGCTGTGGGGGACTTGCACATGGCTCACCATGGTTGCAGACCCCAAACTGCAATTCTCTGCTGATTCTGAATAAACCCATTTTTGCTGGAGAAATAGCTGGCAGTCTATTTGTTTTAGGTCAACACCTCCATACAAACCCAAAAGGACAGGGTTCGGAGACCTTCTGGGTTGGTGAACATATGGGGATTTGGGGAGAGTAATATTCTCTGAGATGGCATGGAAGCTCCTCATCCTTTCCCCATACTCTGCCCTATGCATCTCTTCCATCTGACTGTTCCTGAGTTACATCCTTTTATAATGAACCAGTAATCTAGTAAGTAAAATGTTTCTCTGAGTTCTGTGAGGCACTCTAACAAATCAACTGAACCCAGGGAGGGAATCTTTGGAACCTCTCGTTTATAGTCAGTTGGTCAGAGGCACAGGTGATAACCTGGACTTGCGACTGGCATTTGAAGTGTGATTGGGAGTTGGTAGTCTTGTAGGGCTGAGCCCTTAAGCTGTGGGATCTGACACTATCTCTTGGATATAGTGTCAGAATTGAGTTGAACTGTAAGACACCCAGCTCATGTCCAAGAATTGCTTGGTGTTGTTGGGGGAAAGAAAGAAACCACATGTTGAAACTTGGGTGCAGAATCTTAGCATATCTGACAATGAGGTTTTTCGCCTCATCTTAAGCAAAACTAGTGAACCCATTTGAGGATCCCATTCCTTCTTAACTCCTTCAGGAATCTATTCTATCAGTTTCCTTCTGTCTTTCCCGTATCTTCAATCTCTCCTTTTTTGTTGACTTATTTCCTGCATATACTCAAGTCTTTCAGACTTCAATAAGTCTCCCTTTGGAAGACAAAGCTATTGAATCACACCAAAATGTAGAATTTAAAAAGTCAGAGAGGTGACAATAGGATATGAAGTATATGAAAATTAGATGATCATTTTAGGAGCTTCAACATCTGATTAATAGGAGTTTCATAAAGAGAGAACAGAGAAAATAGAGCAAAGCGTAAAAGAAGGGGTACTAGAACATTTCCTGCAACTAAAAGTCTTATGTATCCAGGTTGGAAGACCCAGCAAGTGGGTGGTCCCATAGTGAAAATGAGAACTACAGCACATCATTGTGAAATTTCACAATGCCAGGAATGAACATGTCTTTGACACTTTCAGAAAGAAACATATTATGTATCAAATAAAACGGTCTAGGAATCAGAATGACACGGAAGTAGGGCAATGGAACGAAGCGTTCAAAGTTCTGAAAGAAAATTATTTTCCACCAGGCAAAATATAAATGTACATCAAGTGTACGGGTAGAATATTGTGAGATCTCAGAATATTTTCTCTCTTAGGAACGCTTTCCCAAAAAACTACTGGAGCAAACTATTTGGAGGCAATTTGATAACGGCTATCAAAATTTAGACCCAGTGTTTCCTTTCCTATATATATATCCTATAGATTTGTTTACACATGTGAGCAAACTTAGAACTATAGCCATTGTTGAATATTTATACTAGTAGAAAAAGACCAAAACACAGTTAAATGCCATTAGTGGTATTTTAGTTATGGTGTATCACCTTAATGGGGAATTCCACACCCATTTAAAAAGGATAGATCTATATATTGACAGATAGGAATTGACCTCCTGAATATACTTTACACAGAAAACAAACAAACAAGAAACAGTAAAGTGTAATTTGTAGGCTTCTAGTTGTTTTAAGAAAGGAAGCAGGGGTGTGGATATGTACACATGTATGCTTAACTATTTATATAGACTATCTTTTGAGGCTACACAAAAAATTGATAACAAAGGTTGCCTATAAAGAGATGGGATCAAATCACTGATTTGTCCCCCACTATCTATTCTCCAGTTATTCCTTAGTAATAGAACCCCAGCTTTTAGCTAACCTCATGGCTGACTTGAATAAAGACGACATATCCCAGCTCTCTTTGCAAACAGGTGTGGCTCTGGCTGGCCAATGTTGTGTCCTTTAAAAAGGAGTTGTGCTCTCTTCTCTCCCATTTCTTCCTGCCGCCAAGATCGTGGACCTGCTTCCTGGAACTCAGGCTTCCTATACTTGGAGCATGAGAGAAAAGCCCCCTTTTGACAATAGCAAAGCAACAGAAAAGAGTCAGTGTCCCTGTTAATGGTGGTCTCATCACACCAGCCTTGGACTGCTTACCTCAGAACTCTGTTTTCATGGGAAATAAATTTCTATCTTACATCATTAATACATGGGGGTTTGTATCATTCATACCTAAAGCTAACCCTAGCTGATTCAGGAGGGGATGCTAGGTGACTCAGGGAGCAGGGCTGGGGGGTAGACCTCTATTAATGAGTCCATTTCAGTTTAAGAACATGCCAGAATATTGACAGTACCATGAACATCTTTATAAAGGACTCTATTTTCTTTTATCTTGAGCTCCTCTAACCTTCCAAGGGCTGTTAGGGCAAGTTCATCCCTTAGGATTATCACAGTTTCAGGATATTCTATTCATCCAAAAAGCCTAAAAGCCCACATGATAGAACAAATGATTTTTCACAGTATTCTGGCTATGAGAATCTATGAAAATAAGAAGTGTGTGTGTGTGTCTGTGTGTGTGTGTGTGTGTACGCAGTGTGCAAAGGAAGGAGACGAGAATATTCATTTTAGCACAGCTCAATCTCAGTTGGACTCTTCCTAATTACAGATATTCTGAGGCTGGGCTTTTTATACCATCATAAATTAAGTTGTTTGTTACTGGATCGATTCTTAGCTGGAGTCATTCCAATGCCCTGCTAGGAGAAGCAGCTATCTGATTTAATTTAGGATGTGCTGGCAAGACTGCCAAACATCAACGAGAACTCAGAAACATTCTCAAACGGAAGGCATGACACATAGCAACGATGTCAATAATCTCTTTGCTTTCAATATTTATTTATGGATATTGTTTTAGGAGAGTCAAAGGAAAGAAAGTAAATGCGAGGAACAGGATGCCTTTGACGTCTCTGTGGGTTAAAATAAATTCTTTTCATATGTCTTGTTATATACTTCTGGTCCCCAATCCTAGCTGAACATTAAAATCATCCTGAGGGACTTTTATTTAATACAAATTCTCAGACTCCATATCCCAACAATTCTGATTCAGTAGATCTGTTTAAACATAAAGCTATATATTTTTTGAAAATTGCTCTGGTGATTATGAGAGCTCAATCCTCGTTCTGCATTTAGAAAGACCTAGCATAGATCAATTCAATATTTTTAAATGCCCAATATGTGCTGTTAAGATGATTTAAAAAGACAATTTAGGCAATAGAAACAAATTTTTAACACTTCATGGACTGGAACATCTCCACTCTCAAAGAGTTTGGAGAACTGCAAGGTGGGGCAGAAGGAAGGAAGCTTTTATTGGATGAAAAATAGGGGACAAGGAAAATAAGGAATAAAAATATCTGATTGGCTAGGGTTACATAGGAACAGGAGATCACCTGTGTTACTTGGCGATCATGAACTGGTTAGCCACATGGTCTGAATTCTGGGCTGATAGAACATAAACAAGAATATGAAACCTAAAAGTTAAGTTTCATTTTGCTGATGTGGTTTCCCAAGATAAGTGGCACTTGATCTACCAAGGAAGGTTAATGTGAGATCCGTTTGACAATTCTACCTTTTGATCAACCTCTGGCCAAGCAAGAGATTTGATCAAAGACAATGTTGCAAGTTATTCTAAGTTATAATTGCCTCTGTGGTATATATTTTGCAGGAAATGATGCCAGGTTCATAATCCTGACGTTGTCTTTGTTCCTTGGATCTTTTTTGTCATTCCAGTCTGAAGGAGACCATTTGCTGGCTGGCCCCTGGCTGTGTACAAGCATTTAAAACCCTTAAGAGAATGCAACTGTACCAGGGAGATAATTATTATTATTAAAAGTATTCCTAAGAGTTTTCTGAGGCATGGTCCCCATGAACCAAACCAGTTAGAATTAAATAAATCAAGAAATGACCCTGAAGAGGGAGATACTTCTGTAAGCCAGTTGGCCTGTGAAGGGGAGCAGAATAGCCCACTCCAAAATATGTCTCTTTGTCATAGGATTATCTTGAGATGGTCATTTTTAAGAAACAGCAGACACAGAAAGAGCTCCAAAAATGAGTAGGTTACCCTTTTGTAAGGGAAATTTACATTTATAAGGGAAATCTCCATTTTTAAGAGTGTCTCCCTCTCTTTACCAGGAAGGGAAGGATAACTAAATTGTAAAAAATTCATCAATGGGAAAGGCATTTAAATCTATATAACAACCAGACCCTTGTTTTCCAAGCTTTGCTTGATAACTTCCCATAACTGCCCACCCCACTCTCCTAAAATCTTATTTTGTCTTTAGCTGGAAATGTTATTTAAGGTGGTGGCTTGTGCCATTTCTGGGATTTATACAGTTTCCTGGGTATCTCCCATGTGTACAGGTTAAAAAGTTATTAAACTTCTGTTTGCTTTTCTCCTGTTAATCTGTCTTGTATTACAGGGGGGTTCTCAGCCAAGAACCTAGAGGGGTAGGGGGAAAATTATTTTTCTTCCCCTACACCTATTTATGTATTTTGTGTAACCATGTCTCCACTTTCCCAGAAGCGTTTAACCAGCGAGCTTGTTCCAAAGAAACCAAAGCACTGGAAATCAGAGAGAAGTTTATGATGGGTAGAACTACAGAATCACCAGCATCAAAGCAAATCCAACAGTGCTTAAATGCCTGTCAGGCACATGGAGGTGCACTGCTGGACTCGTGGCTATAGGCTAGTACACTCTAGAAATCACCAGTACTGCCTTTTCCACAAACTCAGGAACACTGTCCTCACATCATTTCCTTATTTTGCTTCTTTTTCTTTTTCAATTAATCACTGCATTATTGTCAGTCCACTATGCCCATTGGGCCTTCCTCTACCCATATTGTGTAAGAAGGCTTATTCAAACTAAAGAGAGGTGGTGGAATGCAGACAACAGAAAAAGAGGGATCTCCATCAATTCAAATAGTGTCATGGCTTCCTAGTCACATGGGGTTGAAACCAAGTCCCCCTACAACAGAGTTCCCCTGCCAAGTCTATGATTAACCTCTCTATCCAAAAATTTACTCCCTTTCTTGTCTTGCTCCTGTTCCTATCAAGATTGAGGAATATCAAAGAAAACGGGGGACTGAAACTGAGCAGGACCCTGCAGGGCTTCCCAAGTACAAGAGCGCCTCTGTGTCCTCCATTCCTTGCTTATAGAAAAAGGCTTTAGTCTTCCAGGTCTTCCCCAAGTTCCAAAGAGCAGACTCAAGCAGTTATTAATTAGAGAAGTGAGGGAATGCAGAAAGAAAGGAAAAGCAGTCAAGCAAGAAAAGTAATGATAGCTTAAACAATAGTTCAGCAATAAAACAGAGTCACAGGACTCCTAGCTCTTCCTAAAGGGATATACAAAACAGTCTGAATGAATGAATGGTGAGAACACTAATGCATTATGGCACCTTGAAGGAAGTCTAATCTTATGGCTCCTCAGGCCATATATACAAATTCACCCTTAAACCAAAGACTCTTGCAGCATCTCTATTAGTCCATCAAACAAATCCAGTAAGGGGTAGTAGAAGGTACCACCCCAAAACATATCTCTTTGGCATAATGATTGTTTTGAGCTGATTATTTTGAGAAACAGCAGATCCAAGAGAAGCTCTGAAAACAGTAGAATTTACCCTTCTGTAAGGGAAATTTACAATTTATAAAGGGAACCTCCATTTGTGTGTCTCCCTCTCTGGATGAAGAATGGAAGGATGACCAAATTATAAGATTTAAGTCTGCATAACAAACCTTACCCTTATTTACCCTGCTTTTTCTGGTATCCTCCGATTACTGGTTCCCCTTCACTCCAAAACTCTTTCTTTTGTCACTAGCTGAAGATGGTATTTAAGGTGGAGGCTTGGGCCATTTCGAGGAGTTAATCAGTTTTCCTGGGTTTCTCCCAGTGTATACAGGAGGTACACGTGTTATTAAACTTCTGCTTGTTTTTCTCTTTTTAATCTGTCTTTTATTACAGGGGGTCTCAGCCAAAGACTCAGAACCGTAGAGGGAAATTTATTTTCCTCCCTAACACCACAAAATGGTGTATTTTCATGCCATTTCTCCATTGAGAGTATCTTTGTAATCAAGTTGATTGTCGGGCAAATCCCTCCAATGTCAGCCTAATGATGGTATTAATATTAATTAACGATTTTTTTTTTTTTTTTTTTTGCGGTACGCGGGCCTCTCACTGTTGTGGCCTCTCCCGTTGCGGAGCACGGGCTCCGGACGCGCAGGCTCAGCGGCCATGGCTCACGGGCCCAGCCACTCTGCGGCATGTGGGATCTTCCCGGACCAGGGCACGAACCCGCATCCCCTGCATCGGCAGGTGGACTCTCAACCACTGCGCCACCAGGGAAGCCCTAATTAACGATGATTTTTCAGCCTACCTGTTACTCCTGTCAAACAATAATCAGTATTTAGGCTGCAAAAAACAAAAAGTTTTATTTGGGGTTTTAAGAATTGCCACCTGGGTAAAATTGAAAGAAATATTTGTCCTGCAGGGATAGGCTGTCACTAGTTATTTTACGATATGGGTCCAACAAGTATCTTCAGTTTTTGGAATATTGTGCAGATGTTCTGGATGTCTGCATTAAGACAATAAGTGGTCAAAGCTTAGATCCCAACTGGGCTGAGATGTGCATAAATCACAATGGCCTCCTGCCTCCATTTTAAAGAGCTCTCTTAGCAGTACTAACTCCATTTTGATTTTCCTTTCACACTCTCAAAGGAAAAAAAAACCTATTTTCTGATACACATTAAAAGATAAATATTAATATTCTCTACACTATTATAGCATGAACTATAGGATATACTGTAGTATCATCTATTTATTGCCGTATAACAAACCATCCGAAACATATTTACTTAAAACAATAATTTATCATTTCTCATAATTCTTTGGGACAGAGATTTGGGTAGGGCCCCCCTGGCAGTTCTTTTGCTTCATGTGGGTTTTTGAATCAACTGTATTCATTTGTAGCTGGGCTGGGTTCAAAGGTCCAAATGAATAATTATTATAGATGTATTTATTTAATTATATATTTTAAAATAATGAAAAGATAAACCATTTTTTTAAATGGCTTTTTATAGGAGGAGGAAGGGAACATGGTAGAGGGGACAAGAATAGAAGACTTCTCTAAATATGCCTTGTTTTGTAGGTTTGGCTTTAGAAACATGTAGATATTTTACTTAAAATGCAAACAAAGTTAAATAATAAAAACAAGCTCTGAATTTGAAAGTAATATGAAAAAATGAATCTGGCTATATATAGTTTAAAAACAACTGAGTAAATTTGAACATCTAATTGGCTTTATTCAAGGATTCATGAATTGGGTAGCATCCCACCTAATAAATAAAAAGGCACCCCAAGGGGTTGTACAAAATAGAAGATTTTGTAGGCAGGAGGAGGATGGAGCAAAGAAGCTGTTAGCAAAAGAAAAGAAAATATTGTTTCAGGCCAAGTTACATTTTGCGGGGGAAGGAGGAAGTCTACCATGCAAATTACTTCTTCTTTTAAGGGATGGAGAGGGCCCATATGACAGATTACCCCACTGGTGCTGACCAGAAAATTCCAGACTGGCTGATTAAGATTACATTTCTGGTGAAGGTCCAAACAGCAATATGTGAGGTATTAAATCTACGTCTGGTATAACAGGCTTTTTAGTACAAGTGATGTCATCTTGAGCCTGTGGTTTCCTCTTTAACAATTCGTAGTTGGGAGAATAATCTCAAAGAGAGAAATTATACCAAGGGATTTTAAAACACAAGAAATGTATATTCCTAAGGGATACATTAATGATGTATTTTAAGGACAAAAACAGCTGCAAAAATTTTTTTTCAACCATTTTCAGTAATCATATTGGAGGTGGTAGTGTTAGAATTGCTCTCTGACATTGCTGTGTGTACTGTATGGGAAAAATAAAACATCTAATTAGGCTAGTATCATAGAGAACTGCCAGGAGATACAGATGTATAATTGATAAGGTTAAGTAAAAACCAAGTCATAACTTGGCCTTGAAAGGATAAGTATGAATTCATGATGTCTTTTACCTAAACAAAAAAAACAAACAAACATATTCCCTAACTCTAATCACGGTAAAGGCAAAGAACCAATGACCAACTCAGTAGCAATGAGCACCCCTAGTGTCCAGATTATAATCTCTAAATATCATTTCCCTCTTAAACAACCAGGGCTCTTTGGGTCTAGGACAGGAAGTGTAAAATATATGCTAGGAAATCTTGTTCTTCTAAAAAGCAAGGAAGCTATTGAAGACCACCAGGGTGGTGTCAAAAGGACTCAGGACTCAATCTAAACAAGTTCTGCTGGGCTAAAATAGGTTATTTGAGCGTCAATAAGCATAATAACTTCAATGGATTGAAATACTTTATATATGTTTAAAACTGTGAGTTTATAATTATACTAAACCCAAACTACTTGGTATCCTTTGGAAGATGCCAGGGGAATGTCTCATTGTTTTGAAATCTGATAAATAAAGGGACAGAATCAAGCCTTTCCTGCCCTTCCTATCAAGTCTGTATTACAGGATAACCAAATAGTTGATGACGGGAAGTTTCTGTTTATAGAAGTATTTCAAAAAGTAAATGAAAAAGGAATGATAGAATTGTTGTATCACCATTCTGTAACCTCTAATGAAAGTCACAAAAAGAAAGACACTACGACATTGTCTTCCTCATGAAGGAAAACACACCATGAATGAAGTAGTGTCCAAAAAAAAAGAAAAAAAAAAGAACTCTAGGGCTTCCCTGGTGGCGCAGTGGTTGAGAATCTGCCTGCCAATGCAGGGGACATGGGTTCGAGCCCTGGTCTGGGAGGATCCCACATGCCGCGGAGCAACTAGGCCTGTAAGCCACAACTACTGAGCCTGCCTGTCTGGAGCCTGTGCTCCGCAACAAGAGAGGCCGCGATAGTGAGAGGCCTGCGCACTGCGATGAAGAGTGGCCCCTGCTCGCCGCAACTAGAGAAAGCCCTCGCACAGAAACGAAGACCCAACACAGCAAAAATAAATTAATTAATTAATAAACCCCTACCCCCAACATCTTCTTTAAAAAAAAAAATGTTTAAAAAAAAAAAAGAAGAACTCTAACCTGAAATATATCAAGCCTCTTCTTAATCTAACTGCCAATTTATATAAAATGCAGCATATAAAGAAATACTTTAAAATACCATGGGGATGCAATTAATAAAATGCAGACTGTGGGAAACTATAAGATAAAAAAAAAAAATTCAAGAAAAAAGAGAGATGTAGGAAGACGCCATAGATTAAAAGAAACTTCAATACAATCAATCACTGGCGAACTATGGACCTTATTTGGATTGTGATTCAAAAAAAAAAAGTTTTTTACCATATGATCATCTCAATAGATGCAGAAAAAGCTTTTGGCAAAATTCAACACTCACTTATGATAAAAACTCTCCAGAAAGTGGGCATAGAGGGAATGTACCTCAACATAATAAAGGCCACATATGACAAACCCACAGCAAACATCATTCTCAAAGGTGAAAAACTGAGAGCATTTCCTCTAAGATCAGGAACAAGACAAGGATGTCCACTCTTACCACTGTATTTCAACACAGTTTTAGAAGTCCTAGCCATGGCAATCAGAGAAGAAAAAGAAATAAAAGGAATCCAAACTGGAAAAAATGAAGTAAAACTGTCACTATTTGCAGATGACATGATACTATACATAGAGAATCCTAAAGATGCCACCGGAAAACTATTACAGCTAATCAATGAATTTGGTAAAGTAGCAGGATAAAAAATTAATGCACAGAAATCTCTTGCATTCCTATACACTAACAACGAAAGATCAGAAAGAGAAATTAAGGAAGCAATCCCATTTATCACTGCAACAAAAAGAATAAAATACCTAGGAATAAACCTACCTAAGAAGACAAAAGACCTGTATGCAGAAAACTATAAGACACTGATGAAAGAAATCAAAAATGATACAGATGGAGAAATATATCATTTTCTTAGACTAGAAGAATCAATATTGTGAAAATGACTATACTACCTAAAGCAACCTACAGATTCAATGCAATCCCTATCAAATTACCAATGGCATTTTTCACAGAATTAGAACAAAAAAATTTACAGTTTATATGGAAACATAAAAGACCCCATATAGCCAAAGCAATCTTCAGAAAGAAAAACAGAGCTGGAGGAATCAGGCTCCCTGACTTCAGACTATACTATAAAGCTACAGTAATCAAGAGAGTAGGGTCCTGGCACAAAAACAGAAATACAGATCAATGGAGCAGGATACAAAGCCCAGAGATAGATCCATGCACCTATGGTCACCTAATCTATGACAAAGGAGGCAAGAACATACAATGGAGAAAAGACAGTCTCTTCAATAAGTGGTGCTGGGAAAACTGGACAGCTACATGTAAAAGAATGAAATTAGAACACTCCCTACCTCCATACACAAAAATAAACTCAAAATGGATTAGGGACCTAAATGTAAGACTGGACACTCCAAAACTCTTAGAGGAAAGCATAGGAAGAACACTCTTTGACATAAATCACAGCAAGATCTTTTTTGACCCATCTCCTAGAGTAGTGGAAATAAAAACAAAAACAAACAAATGGGACCTAATGAAACTCAAAAGCTTTTGCACAACAAAGAAAACGATAAACAAGATGAAAAGACAACCCTCAGAATGGGAGAAAATATTTGCAAACAAAACAACTGACAAGGGATTAATCTCAAAAATATACAAACAGCACATGCAGCTCAATATCAAAAAAATAAACAACCCAATCAAAAAATGGGTGGAAGACCTAAATAGACATTTCTCCAAAATCTGCCAGAGAAAGAATGGGGTTGCTGCCCCAGCTAATCTTAGGCTTAGTTGGTCTGGAACTTCAAACCCACATAAGCTCTAAAAGCACTTAGACCAATAATACTGGACAAACTCTGACCTCCCTCTTTAATTCAGTAAATAACTGAAAAGAGGAAAAGGTAGCACAAGTCAAAAAATGTATTAATCTGGGTGAAATCTGAATAATGAGATTAAATATTTCTGGATGAAAATTTGGAAATTCTCTGATTGGTTGAAGAGGATTTTGCATATTGAACATCAGAATAAGCAGTAATTAAAAAGGAAAAATATGAAATCAGAAAAGACTAAGAAAATAGAAAACCTGGTTTGTCAAGTTTCAAGCAAATCAGTGAATTGGAATCTAAGCCCCAAGCAATCCTCCCAGAACTTGGGGAAAAAATGAAGAAGCAGTAAAAGAGATAAACAAAAGATAAGAGCTGTGGAATATAAATCCAAGAGATCCAATATATATATAATCAAACCAAAAGAATGAATTTAAAAGAGATAAATATGAAACATTCATATACTGGAGAATTTGAAAATATTTGATAAATTAACCTAGAGGCTAGATTGTAAAAAGACCAATCATATACATAGACAAACTACTAGAAAGACTGAACAAGAAAATTTTTTTTTTTTTGTGGTACGCAGGCCTCTCACTGTTGTAGCCTCTCCCATTGCGGAGCACGGGCTCCGGATGCCCAGGCTCAGTGGCCATGGCTCACGGGCCCAGCCGCTCCGCAGCATGTGGGATCTTCCCGGACCGGGGCACGAACCCGTGTCCCCTGCATCGGCAGGCAGACTCTCAACCACTGTGCCACCAGGGAAGCCCCAAGAAAATATTTTTAAAAGGCAAAATACACAAAATTACCAGATTTGCAAAATTCACATACAAAATTTACCATAAATTTGATATTTCATTTATTTATTTTAAAATATTAAAAAAGTATTTTATTAAGGTATAGGTGATGTGTAATATAAGTTTCAGGTGTATGACATAGTGATTCACAATTTTTAAAGGTTATACTCCATTTATAGTTATTACGAGATATTGGCTACTCAGTCTGGCAACCAAGGTGCCAGAGACATACACTTCAATGGTCATTCCAGGCCCATCCCAGCAGAAGACCAACCAGAAGTAACATGGTCCACAGCCATGCCCGTGAGGAACCAACCTCCAGATGCTGAATACCTTCTCCCCTTCTGTTTCTGTGTCTTCATTGTGTAGATCTTGTAATCAGTATTTTCTCACCCATTGTCTTAAATCATCCAAGATCCTATGTCTATTTTCCTTTCTTCTAGTTTGGCCCTTTCTACTGTCCAAAGCAGGCCTCAAAAACTTCTTTCCTCACACAGTGCTGAGGCCAATTACGACAGGGGAAAAACAGAAGAAAACACTGACCACAGTTTTTTTATAAAACATTAATATATTCCTCTAAGTCATTCTTTTTTCTTCATTTAATATTAAGTCTCATACAGTCCTTCGTGCTTAGGTGAGCAGCTGTAGTTCACCCTTCTTCGTGGTCCTCTGGTGTTCTACCCTATGACTACATCTTTATTCATCCATTTTCCTACTGATGGATGTGTGGGTTGATTCCAGTTACTTGTCATTACAAACCTTGCTTCTGTGAACATTCTTATACATGCCTGCTGTCTACAGGCTGAGAGGTTCTCTAAGCCCCAGAATCTACTCCTGGGAAGAGAATCTCTGAGTCATATGGTGTGCACAAGTTGGAATTTACTAGGTAATGCCATATTGCGATCCAAAATGCTTGTACCAATATCCACTACCACCAACAACAGTTTCTGTTGCTTCTCAGGCCTAGCAGAATACAATGTTTTAAAACTTATAAATTTTTGCTAATCTAGTGGGTGTAATGTGGTACTTCATTAATGTTTTCATTTGTATTTCCATAATTAATAATGAGATTGAGCAAGTTTTTTCGTTCACATTTCCTCTTTAGAATGCCTGCTTATGCATTTTGCCCAATTTTATATTAGAATATAATTTTTTTTTTTTTTTTGCGGTACGCGGGCCTCTCACCACTGCGGTCTCTCCTGCTGCGGAGCACAGGCTCCAGACGTGCAGGCCCAGCAGCCATGGCCCATGGGCCCAGCCGCTCCGTGGCATATGGGATCCTCCCGGACCGGGGCACGAACCCATGTCCCCCGCATCGGCAGGCAATTAATAATGAGATTGAGCAAGTTTTTTCGTTCACATTTCCTCTTTAGAATGCCTGCTTATGCATTTTGCCCAATTTTATATTAGAATATAATTTTTTTTTTTTTTGCGGTACGCGGGCCTCTCACTGTTGTGGCCTCTCCAGTTGCAGAGCACAGTCATCCAGACGTGCAGGCTTAGCGGCCATGTCTCATGGGCCCAGCCGCTCCGCAGCACGTGGGATCCTCCCAGACCCGGGCACGAACCCGCATCCCCTGCATTGGCAGGCGGACTCCCAACCACTGTGCCACCAGGGAAGCCCTAGAATATAATTTAATAGATATAGTAATACATGTAGATATAATAGAATATATATGAATATTTTGTTGGTCTTTTAGTATTTTCAGAAATTCTTTACATATTCTGGATATCTATCTTTTGTTGTATGTATCCAATGTCTTCTCTAAGTTTTCAGCATATCTTTTTTACTTTTTTTCTTCACAGCATTTTTACAAATACCAAAAGGTATGGAAACAATCTAAGAACTCCAAAAGGAAGTGATTAAGAATGACCAGCAGGACATTTTTTGAGGAGATGGAACTCTCCTTGGACAGGAGATATTGACAAGAAGCCCCCTGAAAGTGGAAGGTAAAGGAGGTGAGGATGGGGGTATATAGTAGTATAATATACAGCAAGTTATGGGGGCATATAAAGGACAATCAGCATATCTTTTTACTCTCTTTATGATATCTTTTCAGTTACAAAAAAATCTTAATTTTAATGTAGTAAAATTTATCATTTTTATCTTTTATTGTTAGTACTTCTGTTTCTTGCTTAATAAGTCATTTCCTGCTCGACTGTCATAAGTTTCTGTATTTTCTTCAAATACTGTTAAAGTTTTGGCTTTTACATGTAGGGCTTTAATACATCTGGAATTCATGTTTGGATATCGTGTGAGGTAGGGATCTGATTTCAGTTTTTTCAGTGTGGATAACCTATTGCTCCAGGAACATCTCCTGAAAAATCATTCCTTCCCCACAGATCGCACTGCCACATCTATCAGGTTTCAATATATTTGTAGGTTATATATGTATAGGTTAATTTGTTTCATTGGTCAGTTTGTTTATCTTTGTGTCAATGCTATGTGATCTTTTTTAGTACAGTTTTCAAATAAATCTTTATCTCTAGTTGATCACATCTCTTAGCCTAGTTTTTTAAAAAAGTATCCTGGCTATTTGACCTTTTTAGAACCAATTAGTTAAGTTCCATTGAAAAAACCTTTGGAGATACAGTAACATTAAATCAACTTGGCAAGATCAATTTGGCAAAAACTGACATCATTATAATAGTCGTCCTCATTATTTTGAACATGGTACGTCCCTCCATTTATTTGGTTCTTTATTTTTGAATGATGGCCCCCCAAAGATATGTCCATGTATTAACCCCTTGAACCTGTGAATGTGACCTTATTTGAAAAATAAAAAAAAAGGGTCTTTGCAGATATAATTAAAGATCTCCAGATGCTACCATCCAAGTGGACCTTAACTCTAATAGCAAGTGTCATAAGATACAGAAGAGAAGACAAGACACAGAAGACAGGCCTTGTGAAGGTAGAGGCAGAAATAAGATTTATGCAGCCGCAAGCCAAGGAACACCTGGAGCTACCAAAAGCTGGAAAAGGCAAGGAAGGATTCTCCCCTAAAGCTTTCGAAAGGACTGCAGCCCTGCTAACATCTTGATTTTGGATTTTTGCCATAAAGAACTGTGAGAGAATAAATTTCTGTTGTTTTAATCTACCAATTTGTGGTAATTTGATATGGCTGTCCTAGTACAGCCACATACTTTCAATAAAGTTTTATAATTTCTTCAGAATGACCTTGCATACCTTTTTTTAATTGAATTATAGTTTATAATATATTAATTTCAGATATATAACATAGTGATTCAATATTTTTATAGATTATACTTCATTTAAAGTTATTATAAAATAATGGCTATATTTCCCTGTGCTATATAATATATTCTTGTAGCTTATTTATTTTATGTATAGTAGTTTGTTCTCTTTTTTCTTTTTTAATTTTTATTGGAGTATGGTTGATTTACAATGCTGTGTTAGTTTCAGGTGTACAGCAAAGTGAATCAGTTACACCTATACATATATCCTCTCTGGTTATTTTTAGGTTCTTTTCCCATATAGGCCATTACAGAGTATTGAATAGAGTTCCCTATGCTTTACAGCAGGTCCTTATTAGTTATCTATTTTATATATAGTAATGTGTATATGTCAGTTCTAATCTCCCAGCTTATCCCTTCCCCCACATTATCCCCTGGTAACCCTAAGTTTGTTTCCTACATCCGTGACTCTACTTCTGTTTTGTAAATAAGTTTATTTGTACCCTTTTATTTAGATTCCACATATAAACGATATCAGACATTTGTCTTTCTGTCTGACTTAGTTCACTCAATATGACAACCTCTAGGTCCAACCATGTTGCTGCAAATGGCATTATTTTGTTCTTTTTATGGCTGAGTAATATTCCATTGTATACATGTACTTTTGTTGTATTTATTCCCAAATTCCTCCAATTGCTATTGGAAATGGCATCTTTTATTTAGAATTTATGTTTGTTAGTGGTTTATTGATGATATTCAGGAAAGCAGTTCATATTGGAACATTGATCTTATACCCAGAAACTCTAAAATCTTTTTTTAAAATAAACATGTGTCAACATTTTATTATAATCTCGCATGCATGCAAGAAAAAAATGCTCTTTTTAGGTCAATTAAAATATCTATTTCTAGCAGGGAAATTTTCTAGGAAAAGAGAATGGATTAGATACAGAAAGGAAGAATAAGTCTGGTTGTAGGTCAGTAGATCCCTGACTGAGAGTCAGCTGATAGTCAACTGTATGGGTCACTAGTTAACCAGAACAACTCTTCATTTCATCAAAATTCATTAGAAACTGTCATAACTATTTATTAGACGTGCTAATTTTTCCCAGAAGGAGGGTGTGAATTACATACAGTCTATGAAAGGATTATGTCCCAGACCATTTTTTCTTCTATGCTGGAACTGTCACTTCACCAAGCAGATCTTCCAACTGCTACTTTCTCTCCTCTCCAATTTGTTCTCCAACATGCAGCCCTATTTTTAAAGCACAATTCTTAATCTAATCAAGCTATTCCTAATTGCTAGCAAAATCCCATTGTTTTCAGATAGAAGCCAAAATCCTTAAATGGCCCATAAGGCCTTCTCTCTTAAATCCCACCTCTCATTACTCTTGCCCTAGTGCTCTGGGCTACAACCACACTGGCTTTCTCTCAGCTTTTAAGAACTAGAGTCCTCTCTTGCCTTGCCAAGCATTTCTATAAGCTATTTCCTCTGCCTGTAACCTTCTCTTCCCTTACCTCTCTCCTAGCCAACTCCTCTCCACATCCTTCACAGCTCAGCTTAAACCACTTCCTCAGAGTCTTCCCTGATCCCCCAGTATAAATAATAAATTAGAATACCCCCCCTTTATTATTTCTTGTAACTCCCAGTATCTCTCCCTGCCAACACTCAGGGATTTTTTTCCCATTAATATTAAAATTTATATCCACTAAAATTCAAAAATGCATAGTCTTGTAACTACAACCACAAAAAAGTACAGAACAGTTTGATCACCCCCCAAAATTTCTTCTTGCTATCTTTCTGTAGTCAGTCCCTCCCCTCCAACTCAATCCCTGGCAACCACTATAGTCTTGCCTTTTCCAGATGCCACTTAAATGGTATCAAAGAATATGCAGCCTTATAGGTATGATTTCTTTCATTCAGAATAATGCAACCGAGATCTATTTATGTTGTTTGTATATCAGCAGTTCATTACTTTTTATTGTTGAGTGGTATTCCATTGCATGGAGGTACTGCAGTTTGTTTACCCATTCACCAATTGAAGGACACCTGGATTGCTTCCATTGTGAGGCAACTATGAGTAAAACTGCCATGAACAATCATGTACAGGTTTTTGTGTGAACATACATTTTCATTCTCTTGGGTAAATATGTAGGAGTAAGATTGCTAGGTCATATGCTAAGTGTATGTTTATTATTATAAAAAACTGCCAAACTGTTTTTCCAAGACACTGCCAACTTGTATTCCCACAAAGAATGAGAATTCCAGGTGATCTGTATCCTAGCCATTACTTGGTATTGTTGGGTTTCTTTTTATTTTATTTTAGCCATTCTAATAGTATATACTGGTATCTAATTATGATTTTTTTCTTTCATAATTGAGATTTTATTGGTTGTTTTGAGGATCAGTACACAGACATTTCAATTTGTACACAATTCTCAACATATGTACCAAAAACCTAAAAAATCATGTAGTTGTGATTCTTTTCTGAACAGTTATTCCAGTGACTTTCCAGCTTAAAATGTGGGGGCAAATTTTCCTTCACAGGATATCAAGTACCAATATCTTCAAATACTGATATGCTATTACATCATAAATCCCACTAATTCACAATTTAATATCACATACACTACATATTCAAATTGTCAATCGTTCACAGCACATTAACAGTTACTAGAAGAACTGGACTACCACAACCAAAGATGTTACAGAGTGCACAAAATTCTGCCCAGGAGAGCCAAGATCAAGGGGTGCGTGGTTTGCTATAGGAAACTATTCTACCAAAAACAACATGGGAAGAGAAGTAATTTAAAGTGTTTAAGACATTAAATGCACAACTGACTCCAAACTGCCATTTAGTATGCTTTGTATTATAGGATATAAAAGCTACCCTCCATCTGTGGAAGGTTAAGCTGACACCCAAGACAATCAAAGCCTCCCATATTCAATATCCCACTATTTTCTGGTTGTACCAAAAAATAAACAACCAGCAAATGATTTCACCTCTTAAAAAAAAGCAATGTTCCATGTGCACTTGAAAGAAATCCAGGTCTATATCCTTGCTGATTTTCTATTTGTTCTAGGATTACCAGGAGGCTATACCTCTTGGTGTTATTGTTTTAGTAGTTGCTGTCATGATTATAACATACAAACCTTTCTTGATCTACTTAGAGCTAATATTTCGCCACCTCAAATAAAATGTAAAAGCCTTCCAACCTTATGGAACCCTTCACTCTTTCTCCTTTGTATTATAGTCACCATTTGTACTATGTTGAAAACTCTACCGGACAACGTTAAATACTTTTTGTTCAACTGTCGCATGTATTTAAAGAACTTAAGCGGGGGGGGCTTCCCTGGTGGCACAGTGGTTGAGAGTCCGCCTGCCGATGCAGGGGACACGGGTTTGTGCCCCGGTCCAGGAAGATCCCACATGCCACAGAGCGGCTGGGCCCGTGAGCCATGGCCGCTGAGCCTGAGCATCTGGAGCCTGTGCTCCACGACAGGAGAGGCCACAACAGTAAGAGACCCGCGTACCGCAAAAAAAAAAAAAAAAAGAACTTAAGGGGGGAAAGCAGGGAAAGGGGTGGTGGTGGGATGAACTGGGAGATTGGGATTGACATATATACAACAATATGTATTAAATAGATAACTAGTAAGAACCTGCTGTATAAAAAATAAAACTTTTTTTAAAAAGAACTTAAGAAAAATAGTCTATACTGTTTACCCAGATATTCGCTATTTCTGTGGTTCTTCCTTTAATCTTGATGTTCTAAGTTTCTCCCAGGTATCATTTCCCTCCAGTCTGAAGAACTCAGAATTTCTTCTAGAATAAGTATCCTGGTGACAATTCTCTTGCTTTTTCTTCACCTGAGAACGTCTTCATTTTGCCTACATTCCTAAAAGACATTTCCTTTTACTGGATGTAGAATTCAGGGTTGACAATTCTTTTCTCTTAGTACTTTAATTATATTGTTCCACTATCTTCTGGCCTTTTGTGTTTTTCTGATAAGAAATCCACAGTCAGTCGAATAATTTTTGCATTCTATTTTTTCTTGATTAATTTTATTAGGAGTTTGTCAGTTTTATTAGTACTTTTAGTTGTTCTTTTTAAGAGCTTTTTAAATTGAAGTATAGTTGATTTACAATGTTTCAGGTGTATTCTTTCAGATTCTTTTCCATTACAGGTTATTACAAAATATTAAATATAGTTCCCTGTGCCATAGAGATCCTTGTTTATTTATTTTACATATAGGTCCTATTTGATATATTGCACCTATTTGATATATAGTAGTGTGTATCTATTAATCCCAACTTCCTAATTTATCGCTCCTCCCTTTCTCCTTTGGCAACCATAAGTCTGTTTTCTATGTGAGCCTGTTTCTGTTTGTAGATAGGTTCATTTGTGTCATATTTTAGATTCCACATATAAGTGATATCATATGATATTTGTCTTTGTCTGACTTACTTCACTTAGTATGATAACCTCTAGGTCCATCCATGTTGCTGGAAATGGCATTATTTCATTATATTTTATGGCTGAATAATATTCCATTGTATATATGCAGTATACCACATCTTCTTTACCCATTCATCTGTTGATGAACATTTAGATTGCTTCCATGTCTTGGCTATTGTAAATAATGCTGCTATGAACATTAGGAGGCATGTATCTTTTTGAATTAGAGTTTTCTCCAGGAGTGGGATTGCAGGATCATACAACTAAACTAAAAAACTCCATTTTTAGTTTTTTAAGGAACCTCCATACTATACTGTTCTCCATACTGGCTGCACCAATTTACATTCCCACCAACAGTGTAGGAGGGTTTCCTTTTCTCCACACCCTCTCCAGCATTTGTTATTTGTAGACTTTTTGATGATGGCCATTCTGACTCGTGTGGCTGGACTACTTTACTCTGTATGACAGACTCTAGGTCCATCCACCTCACTACAAATAACTCAATTTCATTTCTTTTTATGGCTGAGTAATATTCCATTGTATATATGTGCCACATCTTTATCCATTCATCTGTCGATGGACACTTAGGTTGCTTCTATGTCGTGGCTATTGTAAATAGAGCTGCAATGAACATTGTGGTACATGACTTTTTTTGAATTATGGTTTTCTCAGGGTATATGACCAGTAGTGGGATTGCTGGGTCGTATGGTAGTTCTATTTTTAGTTTTTTTAAGGAACCTCCATACTGTTCTCCATAGTGGCTGTATCAGCTTACATTCCCACCAACAATGCAAGAAGGTTCCCTTTTATCCACACCCTCTCCAGCATTTATTGTTTGTAGGTTTTTTGATGATGGACATTCTGACTGGTGTGAGATGATACCTCATTGTAGTTTTGATTTGCATTTCTCTAATGATTAGTGATGTGGAGCATCCTTTCATGTGTTTGTTGGCAATCTCTATATCTTCTTTGAGAAATGTCTATTTAGGTCTTCTGCCCAATTTTGAATTAGGTTGTTTTTTTGATACTGAGCTGCTTGTAAATTTTGGAGATTAATCCTTTGTCAGTTGCTTCATTTGCAAATATTTTCTCCCATTCTGAGGGCTGTCTTTTCATCTTGTTTATGAAAAATATGTTTTCCTTTGCTGTGCAAAAGCTTTTAAGTTTTATTAGGTCCCATTTGTTTATTTTTGTTTTTATTTCCATTTCTCTAGGAGGTGGGTCAAAAAGGATCTTGCTGTGATTTATGTCATAGAGTGTTCTGCCTATGTTTTCCTCTAAGAGTTTTATAGTGTCTGGCCTTACATTTAGGTCTCTAATCCATTTTGACTTTGTTTTTGTGTATGGTGTTAGGGAGTGTTCTAATTTCATTCTTTTACAGGTAGCTGTCCAGTTTTCCCAGCACCACTTATTGAAGAGGCTGTCTTTTCTCCACTGTATATTCTTTTTTTTTTTTTTGCGGTACGCAGGCCTCTCACTGTTGCGGAGCACAGGCTCCGGACGCGCAGGCTCAGCCGCTCCGCGGCATGTGGGATCCTCCCAGACCGGGGCACGAACCCGTGTCCCCTGCATCGGCAGGCAGACTCTCAACCACTGCGCCACCAGGGAAGCCCTCCACTGTATATTCTTGTCTCAGGCCACTTTTAACATCTTACTTTTGTAATATGAACCTGAAAAATCATGACTTTTAACAAATTATCAACCATTAACTTTTGAAAATTGGTTTTCACATATTCTATTATCTCCTTTTGTAACTTTACTGTCTTTTATGCCTTCTTACTTATCCTCTCTATCACTTAATCTCTCTGTCACATTTTTCATACCTTTGTATTTCTAGGCAGAATTCTATGTTACTTCTTTAGATTTATTTTCCATTTCACTAATTCTTTCTTAAGCTTGAATTGTCTGCTCTTGAACCCTTCCACTGTTTTAAATTTTATATATTTCCTCACCTAGAGGGTAAGCTGTATGAGGTCAAATATTTTTGTTTATTTTGTTCACGTCAGTAAACCCTACCACAAGTGTCTCTTACATGGCACTAAATATTTAATTAAAGAGTATATGTTTTATTCCTGGAAATTCAATTTGCTTTTTTTTCCAATCTATTTGCTCAATTTGGTAGTCTTTTATTTCTTTGTCAGATTTTATTTCCTCAGTGTGAGATGATACCTCATTGTAGTTTTGATTTGCATTTCTCTAATGATTAGTGATGTGGAGCATCCTTTCATGTGTTTGTTGGCAATCTCTATATCTTCTTTGAGAAATGTCTATTTAGGTCTTCTGCCCAATTTTGAATTAGGTTGTTTTTTTGATACTGAGCTGCTTGTAAATTTTGGAGATTAATCCTTTGTCAGTTGCTTCATTTGCAAATATTTTCTCCCATTCTGAGGGTTGTCTATGTGTCTTGTTTATGTTTTCCTTTGCTGTGCAAAAGCTTTTAAGTTTTATTAGGTCCCATTTGTTTATTTTTGTTTTTATTTCCATTTCTCTAGGAGGTGGGTCAAAAAGGATCTTGCTGTGATTTATGTCATAGAGTGTTCTGCCTATGTTTTCCTCTAAGAGTTTTATAGTGTCTGGCCTTACATTTAGGTCTCTAATCCATTTTGACTTTGTTTTTGTGTATGGTGTTAGGGAGTGTTCTAATTTCATTCTTTTACAGGTAGCTGTCCAGTTTTCCCAGCACCACTTATTGAAGAGGCTGTCTTTTCTCCACTGTATATTCTTTTTTTTTTTTTTGCGGGACGCAGGCCTCTCACTGTTGCGGAGCACAGGCTCCGGACGCGCAGGCTCAGCCGCTCCGCGGCATGTGGGATCCTCCCAGACCGGGGCACGAACCCGTGTCCCCTGCATCGGCAGGCAGACTCTCAACCACTGCGCCACCAGGGAAGCCCTCCACTGTATATTCTTGTCTCAGGCCACTTTTAACATCTTACTTTTGTAATATGAACCTGAAAAATCATGACTTTTAACAAATTATCAACCATTAACTTTTGAAAATTGGTTTTCACATATTCTATTATCTCCTTTTGTAACTTTAC
Source organism: Neophocaena asiaeorientalis asiaeorientalis (assembly GCF_003031525.2). NCBI lineage: Eukaryota > Metazoa > Chordata > Mammalia > Artiodactyla > Phocoenidae > Neophocaena > Neophocaena asiaeorientalis. The sequence continues at coordinate 8,064,747 of NW_020172625.1, forward strand.
TGTCTTTTATGCCTTCTTACTTATCCTCTCTATCACTTAATCTCTCTGTCACATTTTTCATACCTTTGTATTTCTAGGCAGAATTCTATGTTACTTCTTTAGATTTATTTTCCATTTCACTAATTCTTTCTTAAGCTTGAATTGTCTGCTCTTGAACCCTTCCACTGTTTTAAATTTTATATATTTCCTCACCTAGAGGGTAAGCTGTATGAGGTCAAATATTTTTGTTTATTTTGTTCACGTCAGTAAACCCTACCACAAGTGTCTCTTACATGGCACTAAATATTTAATTAAAGAGTATATGTTTTATTCCTGGAAATTCAATTTGCTTTTTTTTCCAATCTATTTGCTCAATTTGGTAGTCTTTTATTTCTTTGTCAGATTTTATTTCCTCCTTTTATTTTGTTAAGCAATAACATACTTTTCTGTATTCTGCATCCAGTAATTCCAGATTTGAATATCTTACAATTCTAATTCTGCTTATTGTTTCTGCTACCTTTGTTCAAAGTCGCTTGTTTTCTCATGTGTTTTAAATTTGCTTGAACTTTGTGGGAATTCTCTGAGGCCTAAAACAAAGAAAATGTCCTCTAAGGACAATTTGTGTTGATTTTGCTCTGTGCCTGAGGACACCAGTATCTACTTTAAACTACAATCTTTAGCCTGTAGTTCTTAGGACCATGAAAATAATATAAATTCAGCCAAATATGAAAGAGATTGTTAGAAGGAGACAGTTCTTTTCTTTAATCTCCATTCAGTACCATGCCCAATATTGCTGTCTGCTTCTGAGACAGGAGCTTTCCTTTTTTAGTTCACCCTTTACCTAAGGGCATAGCTCTTTCTATGTCCTGGATTTATGTAAGGTGGTTTCCAATAAAATCTATGTCCTGCACTGACCCAAGGCTTTGTCTCCAATATCCCTTGTGTTCCAAGGCTCTAGGCCACCCATATCCAGTGGCTTCAATATATGCAAAGGATTCAAGTTTCATTTATTGTCTTAGTCTGCACAGGCTGCCATAACAAAACATTACAGATTGAGTGGCTTAAACAACAATTTATTTTCTCACAGTTCTAGAGGCTAAAAGTCCAAGATCAATGTTCTAGCAGATTTGATTTCTGCTGAGGACCCTTTTCCTGGATTGCAGACGGCCACCTTCTCCCTGTGTCTTCACACTGAGGAAGGGGGTGGAAGCTGGAGGTCTCCAATGTCTTTTTACAAAGACACTACTCCTCTCAGATCAGGGTAGCATGCTTATGACCTCATTTAACCTTAATTACTTCCTCAAAGGCCTCACCTCCAAATATACCCACATTGGGAGCTAAGGCTTCAAATTCAATATGAATTTTGGGAGGACACAAATATTCAGTCCACAACATTTACCTCTAGGTTCTCCTGTTCCTCTTCCTAACCTTGGAGAATTTTCATTAGTTTCTTAAAGGGCTCATTTGATTATTTCAAAAGAGTTTTTTTTATTGTTGTTGAGTATTTTTAGATGTCACGCAGCAGGCATGAGTTTCAGAATCTCTAGCTTTCCACATTGCCAGAAAAAGACCTCTCTTCTCTATGTATAATCTTGCAGTAGGCAGTTCTAGCCAATTTCATATATATGCTTCAAATAACACATCTAATTTATATTTCCAGCCCTAACTTCTCTCCTGAGCTTGAGATTCATTGCCAGCTGCTACTTTAAATCTTTACTTGGAAGTTTATAGGATATTTAAAACTTAATGTATCCCAATCAGAACTCATAGTTTTCCTCTCAAATCTGCTCTTCCCCTTATTTCCTTATCTCGGTAAATATGAAACACTGAATTGCTCAAGCCAAAATACCGAGACATCAACTTTAATTCCTCATTTTTCCTTTCTTCCCACATAAATTGAAGTACAAGCCCTGTCTTCCCTATTTTCAACATAGACCCTCAATCTGTCTCCTTTGCTCCACCTTCTTTTCTACCACCTTTGTCCAAGCCACCATGATGTCTCATTTGGGTACTGCTATCACCTCCTAAGCAAGCACCCTGCTTCTACACTCACCCTCCTAAAACCAGGCTCCACAAAACAGTTAAAGTGATCCTTTCAAAATGCAAATCACATCACATCTCAATAATTTAAAATTCTCTGTTTATTTCCCATTACAATTACAATACAAGTCTAACCTTCTTCTTGACACCTTATGAGGTCCTAAAAGTTCCAACAATTGCTCAGCTCTCAGCTCACCAAGTACATGCTCCCCTGCATTCCCCACACTATGAGCACTCTGGCTCTCCTTTTTGTTTCTCAAATTACTTAGTTCATTCCCACCTCAGGGTCTTTACACCCACTGTTCCCTCTGCAGGAACACACTTCCCTATGATCACTGCTTCATTGAGTTTTCAGCTCAAATGCCATATCCTCAAAAAAGACCTTCTCTAACCCCTCCTAAATAGTCCTCATTTGTTCCTCCAGATATCCTGTCTACTCTTCTCCATTCTCACCTGTCCCTCAGAAAGCTGACCTTCATAGAATACATCAACCAGGCCTCTTTGTTCTCTCTTTCTATTGGGTTTTGCCAATGAGAAGCAATGGCGGGAAACAGAAGGGCAGAAGGAAAGAAAGATCTGGGTATTTCCCTGATTCTCCCAATGCTGAGTTGTTGGTTGGTGGTGGTGGCCATTTTTTTTTTACCAAAGTTCTATAGCTATCATTTCCCATGAGTTTCCACTAATGGCTCCTTCCCTTCATCCCTTCAGGCTCAGGAGTTATAGTCACTTCCTATTTTGGGGTCTGGGGTGTTTCATCATCCATTGCTGGTTTTCCTTCATTAAAATCCCTTTTACCTTGAGTGTGCCATCCATTTCCTGATGTAATAGTCGGATAGGGTTGCCATAACAAAGTACCACAAACTGGGTGGCTTATACAACAGAAAGTTATTATTCATAAACTGTTATATCACAGTTCTGGAAGCTAGATGTCCAAGACCAAGGTGTGGACGGGGTTGGCTCCTTCTGAGAGCTGTGAGGGAGAATCTGTCCTATGCCTCTCCCCTAGCTAATGATGGTTTGCTGGCAATCTTTGGCATTCCTTGGCTTATAAAATCATCATCCCAATCTCTGCCTTCATCTTCACATGATGTTCTCCCTGTGTGTCTCTGTGTCCAAATTTCTCCTTCATGTCGTATTGAATTAGGAATTACTCTAATGATGTGATTTAACTAATTACATCTACAATGACCCTATTTCCAAATAAGGTCACATTCTGAGGTACAGTGGTAGGATTTCATATAAATTTTGGAAGAACACAATTCAACCCATAACACTTGATGGGACTCTGATAGATATTTCTTATCTGTCATCACTCTTTATCACATTTCCCTATTTTATTTTCTTATAGCATTTATCATTATTTGATATTATTTAATTTGTTTATATGTATGTATATTTACTTTCTGATTTTCTCTCTCTCTCAATAGAATACAAGCTGCGTGACGGCAAGCTACTGTTTATCTTTTTTTTCTTTTGCTTTAACTATTCAGTATCTGATGCATAGTAGGAGATCAATAAGTAATTACTGAATAAAGGAATAAATGGCAATATCTAAAGTTTGGTTTAGAATCTTAAACTGCTATAAATTCTAGTTATTATTGCATATAAATTATAACATTCATTTACTACTGTAACATCTCTGTCACCCGTACAGGAAGTTCAGACTCTATTTGTATTTTAGGAAGCAACCTCATGAAGCATGAGGACGCTTGGTTGTTTTTTGTCCCAGATCTTCATTTACTCAATGTGTCATGTTAAGGAAATCTTGTAATCTCTCTGAATTTCCCCAAATGGGAATAAAAATGTTTCTATCCCTAAGCAGGTTGTTAGTAATGTTTTCTAGCTTCAAAGTAATATAATTCAGCATTAGTCCTTAGCAGAGATTAGGATGACAATGGCTCCACTGGTAAATCATCTTCAAAAGTATTAGAGCATTTTTTAACCCTGATTTTACCCTCCTGGGCATAATGTAAAATTATGCACCTTCACACTTCTCTTCATCACAAAATCTACCGGAAAACAGAGGAGAGCACCTTAAATGTGACTCACTAGTGGTACTCTGCAGTGTCCGTATCTATGTGTCCATGGTGACAGGTACCAGCCCCCTTATATGCATATACACTCCTCTTACTATGGTGAGAAATCAAGGTTCATAGAATACAAAATGTCCATTCCTGCTACTAAGGAGGTTTTATCTAAGTTGTGGTTTTAGAGTTTCTCCTTCTGCTCTCTACATGGAGGACTAAAATGGAGCTACCAAGTTTTTGAACCAGTAGAACCACAGAACACTAATAATCTATCCCCTAGTTATAGAGATGAGATCAAAGCTCAGGACGATGAAGTGAATTATTTAAGGTAATTAAGTGTCTTTGTATTACCACAGAGGTGACCATCCAGGGAGGCAGACAATCCTGTCCTGATTTGCCTGGATAGAGCTCTCCCAAGGTGCTCCAGCCTATCCAACCTTAAAAACTCTGCACTTGTAGCTAGCTTGGATTCTAGGATTTCATTCAGAAGGTTGCATCCTAGAGATGAGCTACTTCTTCCTTCTTACTGCCAGGGGAGAACTATCTTAGGAGACAGAAAAACAACCCCTAGAAAAAATCAGTTTGCTCATCTCCTCAAGCCTTAACCAGCACCTTGGACCTCAGTCTACAGCAGCCCAAGAAGAGTCCATCCAACCACATTGCTCATCCTTGTCACTCAATGTCCCTTATCCTTCTCACAACCTCTTACCCCCATACTACTCTGAGATTCTTTCCTCTGATCTTCCTTCCACCAAAGATATCTCATTCATTTGTCAAACATTTATCAAACACCTATTATGTGCCAGGCATCCTACTAGAAGCTGGAGATAACAAGTTGGCATTTCTTCACTCAAGGAGATAACAATGTAGTGAGAGAGAATATAAAGAGATAATTCTTTTAAAGGGTGTTAAGTGGAGTGCTATAGTAGAGAGAGTTAGGACTAAGGTATTCCTTGACTCAAGACCATTAGCATTAAGATAGTGAACACTTAATTCTTAGCATTTCTCTCATTCATTTCCCCTTTTTCATCCCTCCTGCTTCTGCCCTGGTTCCAGGTTTTATCATCTCTTGACAGAGCTAATACAACACTTTCCTAACTTTCTCTCTGCTTCCAGTTTCACCTTTGCCAACTTAACTTTCGCTTTTCTACCAGAATGATTTAGAAAAAAAATTGAAATCAGTATGTCTGGAGTACAGTAGAAACTGAATAAACATTTACTGAATAATGTCACTCCCTTTACACAATTCAGTAAAAACCTAATTCATACAGAGGTGCTTGCAAAACATTCCCACTGATTTATCCCTAATGAAGAGGGTAATGAAAACATATAACCCCTGAAGGTATTATTCAGTAAAATGTACAAATCTAAGATGTACAGCTCAGTACCATTTTACATTTGCATAAACACATGTCTACCACCCAGATCAAATACAGAACATTTTCATTTCACCCTAGAAAGTTTTCTCAAGCCCCTTCTCAAGTCCATCCTCCTTTCCAGAGTTAACCACTATTCCATCTTCAATCACTATAGACTCATGTTGCCTGTTCTTGAATTTCATATGTTTAATGGAATTATACAGTATGTATTGCTATTGATTTGAGTATCATTATTTTGTATCCAGTCACCTTTCTTAGGGCATCTAGACGGAAATTTTTATCCCGAAACTCCAAGACACCCAGTGGCTACTTTCAGGGCCCCACTTTCCATATTGATTGTTTTCACCAAAATCTATTTCCTACAGATATCAATTAGATACAAATTAGACACTCAAAAAAAAAATCTCATTAAAGGAAAGGAGATATAGATAATATATATCAAGGAAAATATCCTCATAATTAATACCTAAGAGTTTATATTTGTTTACAGATTGACTAATCAGATTGACTAATCATATAATGTCACCTTGATTCAAGGAACTACTTTTCTAATAGTGGCTCCTCAGGGCCAAATACAAACTTACAAGGAAGGTATGTGAGCAAAAGGAAAACGTCCAGAGGGGATTGAAGAAAATTGGCATTAACTGAGAGCTTATTATGGCCTAGGCACAGTGCAAGCGAAGCACTGGGAACTGAAAAATGAATATGCCAAGGTGGGAATGTAAGTTGCTGTAGCCATTATGGAAAACAGTATGGTGGGTCCCCAGTTGCCATATGATCCTGCAATCCCACTCCTGGGTACATATCCAGACAAAACTATAATTCAAAAAGATACATACACCCCTATGTTCATAGCAGGACTGTAGCCAAGACATGGAAACAACCTAAATGTCCATCGACATATGAATGGATAAAGAAGATGTGGTACATATATACAATGGAATACTACTCAGCCATAAAAAAATGAAATAATGCCACTTGTGGCAACATGGATGGACTTAGAGATTACCATACTAAATGAAGTAAGTCAGAAAGAGAAAGACAAATACCATATGGTATCACTTATATGTGGAATCTAAAATATGACACAAATGAACCTATCTACAAACAGAAACAGACTCTCAGACATAGAGAACAGACTTCTGGTTGCCAAGGGGGAGAAAGGGTAGAGGAGAGATGGATTGGGAGTTTGGGGTTAGCAGGTGCAAATTATTACATATAGAATGGAACCATAATGGAAAAGAATTTTTAAAAGACTGTATATATATGTATAACTGAATCACTTTGCTGTACAGCAGAAATTAATGCAACATTTTAAATCAACTATACTTCAATTAAAAAACTTTTTTTAATGAATATGCCACACTATAGCTCTATACTGGTGTTACTTTTCTAGAAAACAATTTACTAATGTGTATCAAAACCCTTACAAAAGGTTTATGTCTTTGTTCCTGTAATTCCATTTCTACAAATTTATCCTAAAAATATATTCAGATACAACTAAAATATGAGAGATACACAAACATGAGAATTATTAAATAAGCTACAGTAAGTTTATTGACTTACTATGCTGAATATTACAGAATCTTTAAAATATGTTCTTAAGGAATATTTAATAACATAATAAATACTCAAAACATGACTTTTTTTTTTAAAGCAAGCTACAAATCTGTAATATATATGGTGTAATACAAAGTATTTATATATATGGTTTAATACAAAGTATTTCTTGTGTGTGTATGTATGTATGTATGAGTAAATGTAATAATAGTGCGTATGTACTAATACACACACGTACTAATACACTAATGTATATATGAGTAAATGTACTAATAGTATGTATGTACTAAAACACGTATGTACCTGTACATACACACGTTAATTTACATTTCCTGACACTGTGACTAAAAGTACATATTTCAGAATACCTTTTGTCAAGAATAACTTTTTCATCTTCGTCAACTTGATAGGCTAAAATATAATGTTTTTAATTTAGATTTTTAGATAATAATAAACATTATATTGCAAATCTTTGATTCAGTATTAATGAGGGTATGAGGGAAAAAAGTACTCATACTCTGCTGGTGGTAGGAAGATTGACAGCTACTTTCAGGGGCAATTATATAGGATTTATTAAAATATAACAGAAATATACCCTGTGACAAGCACTTCCACTTTTCAGGATCTGTCTTCTAAAAACTACTTGCATATGTGCCCAAGGACATATATACACATTGTAACATTGTTCGTCATTAAAACAAAACAAAACAAGAAGAGCCTATGTGCTCAACAACCAGGGAAAGGCTAAATGAACATGGTATATCCATACCAAAAATATTATATAACAATGAAAAACAATGAAGTAGTTTTAAAGACTGACCTAGAAACATTTTAAACATATTTTTGAGTGAAATACAAAGGGAAAAATAATATGTAGCATATGATACTATGTTTACAAAAATGAAACAAAAAGCAATATTACACATATTCCCAAATCACAAGTGTATTATGAAAATGCACAGAATAAAAAGGACACCCAACATATTTAATATGGTTACATTTCAGATAGACACTCAGTTTGGTGGGAACACTGTCAAAAGAGATTTCGACAGTCTTCATATTTTAATCTGTTTCAAAAAGAATATATTAACTTGTAATTACATATTAATTTAGAAATAAACATTTTTAAAAATCAAATTGCACTGCTCCAGCCACCCCATAGGGAGCGATAGGGGCTAGCTTCAGTGGGCCCAGCTTCTCGCACCTACGGAGCTGCACACTGTGCATACTCCTCCATTCTTCACTGGCTATTGGTCAGAGACCTGCATTCCTTGACACACAGACTCCTCCACAGCCTGCTTGAACAGGCTTGTTTCATGGCATTTGGTTTCCCACAGAAGAAGTGATTCAGGAGGGAGAGAAATGTAAGCAGGTTTCTGGATCTCTTTGTCAGAGCTACTGCTTGAAGCTCTCCTGGAAGATATGAGGTCCACAGCAGGTGGAGTGCGAACAAAGAAGCTTCTCACTGTTCCCAGAATCACCGCGTCTGAATGCACAGCGCATGATCCACAACAGCCTGAGAACTTCCAGTGCGGCAAACACGGCAGTGGCATCAGCGGCCAGTGGAAGAAAACAGAGCAGGGTCTTGGTGCTCCAGCCGGATGTGAGGCCTGTGCCTCTGAGGTGGGAGAGCCAACTTCAGGACACTGGTCCACCAGAGACCTCATGGTTCCACATAATATCAAATGGCGAAAGCTCTCCCAGAAATCTCCATCTCAACGCTAAGACCCAGCTCCACTCAATGACCAGCAAGCTACAGTGCTGCGCACCCTATCCCAAACAACTAGCAAGACAGAAACAGAACTCCACCTATTAGCAGAGAGGATGTCTAAAATTATATATATGTAAGGTCACAGACACCCCAAAACACACCACCAGACGTGATCCTGCCCACCAGAAAGACAAGATCCAGCCTCATCCACCAGAACACAGGCACCAGTCCCCTCCACCGGGAAGCCTACACAACCCAGTGAACCAACCTTAGCCACTGGGGGCAGACACCAAAAACAACGGGACTACAAACCTGCAGCCTGCAAAAAGGAGACCCCAAACACAGTAAGTTAAGCAAAATGAGAAGACAGAGAAACACACAGCAGATGAAGGAGCAAGGTAAAAACCCACCAGACCAAACAAATGAAGAGGAAATAGGCAGTCTACCTGAAAAAGAATTGAGAGTAATGATAGTAAAGATGATCCAAAATCTTGGAAATAAAATGGAGAAAATACAAAAAACATTTAAAAAGGACCTAGAAGAACTAAAGAGCAACAAACAATGATGAACAACACAATAAATGAAATTCAAAATGCTCTAGAAGGAATCAATGGCATAATAACAGGCAGAAGAACAGATAGGTAACCTGGAAGATAAAATAGTGGGAATAACTACCAAAAAGCAGAACAAAGAAAAAAAGAATGAAAAGAATTGAGGACAGTATCAGAGGCCGCTGGGACAACATTAAATGCAACAAAATTCGAATTATATGGGTCCCAGAAGAAGAAGAGAAAAAGAAACGGACTGAGAAAATATTTAAAGAGATTATAGTCAAAAACTTCCCTAATATGGGAAGGGAAATAGTCAATCAAGTCCAGGAAGCACAGAGTCCCATACAGGATAAATCCAAGGAGAAACACGCCAAGACACATATTAATCAAACTATCAAAAATTAAATACAAAGAATATTAAAAGCACCAAGGGAAAAGCAACAAATAACACACAAGGGAATCCCCATAAGGTTAACAGCTGACCTTTCAGCAGAAACTCTGCAAGCCAGAAGGGAGTGGCAGGCCATATTTAAAGCGATGAAAGGGAAAAACCTACAACCAAGATTACTCTACCCAGCAAGGATCTCATTCAGATTCAACAGAGAAATTAAAAACTTTACAGACAAGCAACAGCTAAGAGAATTCAGCACCACCAAACCAGCTTTACAACAAATGCTAAAGGAACTTCTCTAGGCAGAAAACACCAGAGAAGGAAAAGACCTACAATAACAAACCCAAAACAATTAAGAAAATGGTAATAGGAACATACATATCAATAATTACTTTAAATGTAAACGGATTAAATGCTCCCACCAGAAGACATAGACTGGCAGAATGGATACAAAAACAAGACCCGTATATATGCTGTCTACAGAGACCCACTTCAGACCTACGGACACATACACACTGAAAGTGAGGGGATAGAAAAAGATATTCTATGCAGATGGAAAACAAAAGAAAGCTGGAGTACCAATTCTCATATCAGAGAAAACAGACTTTAAAATAAAGACTATTAGAAGAGACAAAGAAGGACATTACATACTGATCAAGGGACCATTCCAAGAAGAAGATATAACAATTGTAAATATTTATGCACCCAATATAGGGGCACCTAAATACATAAGGCAAATGCTAACAGCCATAAAAGGGGAAATCAACAGTAACACAATAATAGTAGGGGACTTTAACACCCCACTTTCACCAATGGACAGATCATCCAAAATGAAATAAATAAGGAAACACAAGCTTTTATTGATACATTAAGCAAGATGGACTGAATTGATATTTATAGGACATTCCATCCAAAAACAACAGAATACACCTTCTTCTCAAGTGCTTATGGAACATTCTCCAGGAGAGTTCATATCTTGGGTCACAAATCAAGCCTTGGTAAATTTAAGAAAATTGAAATAGTAACAGGTATCTTTTCCAACCTCATAACGTTATGAGATTAGATACGAATTACAGGAAAAAATCTGTAAAAAATAAAAACACATGAGAGCTACAAATACACTACTAAATAACCAAGAGATCACTGAGGAAATCAAAAAATACCTAGAAACAAATGACAATGAAAACATGACGACCCAAAACCTATGGGATGCAGCAAAAGCAGTTCTAAGAGGGAAGTTTATAGCAATACAATCCTACCTCAAGAAACAAGAAACATTTCAAATAAACAACCTAACCTTACACCTAAAGCAATTAGAGAAAGAAGAACAAAAAAACCCCAAAGTTAGCAGAAGGAAAGAGATCATAAAGATCAGATCAGATATAAATGAAAAAGAAAAGAAGTGAACAATAGTAAAGCTCAATAAAACTAAAAGCTGGTTCTTTGAGAAGATAAACAAAATCGATAAACCATTAGCCAGACTCATCAAGTAAAAAAGGGAGAAGACTCAAATCAATCGAATTACAAATGAAAAAGGAGAGGTAACAACCAACACTGCAGAAATACAAATGATCATGAGAGATCACTACAAGCAACTATATGCCAATAAAATGGACAACGTGGAAGAAATGGACAAATTCTTAGAATACCACAACCTTCTAAGACTGAACCAGGAAGAAATACAAAATATAAACAGACCAATCACAAGCACTGAAATTGAGACTGTGATTGAAAATCTTCCAACAAACAAAAGTGCAGGACCAGATGGCTTCCTTCACAGGCAAATTCTATCAAACATTTAGAGAAGAGCTAACACCTATCCTTCTCAAACTCTTCAAAATTATAGCAGAGGAAGGAACACTCCCAAACTCATTCTACAAGGCCACCATCACCCTGATACCAAAACCAGACAAAGATGTCACAAAGAAAGAAAACTACAGACCAATATCACTGATGAGCATAGATGCAAAAATCCTCAACAAAATACTAGCAAACAGAATCCAACAGCACATTAAAAGGATCATGCACCATCATCAAGTGGGGTTTACCCCAGGAATGCAAGGATTCTTCAATGTACACAAATCAATGTGATAAACCATATTAAAAAATTGAAGGAGAAAAACCATATGATCATCTCAATAGATGCAGAGAAAGCTTTCGAAAACATTCAACACCGATTTGTGATAAAAACCCTCCAGAAAGTAGGCATAGAGGGAACTTACCTCAACATAATAAAGACCATATATGAGAAACCCACAGCCAACATCATTCTCAATGGTGAAAAACTGCAACTATTTCCTCTAAGATCAGGAACAAGACAAGGCTGTCCAATCTCACCACTATTATTCAACATAGTTTTAGAAGTTTTAGCCACAGCAACCAGAGAAGAAAAAGAAATAAAAGGAATCCAAATCAGAACAGAAGAAGTAAAATTGTCACTGTTTGCAGATGACACACTATACACAGAGAATCCTAAAGATGCTACCAAAAAACTACTAGAGCTAATCAATGAATTTGGTAAAGTAGCAGGATACAAAATTACTGCACAGAAGTCTCTTGCATTCCTATACACTAATGATGAAAAATCGGAAAGAGAAATTAAGGAAACACTCCCATTTACCACTGCAACAAAAAGAATAAAATACCTAGGAATAAGCCTACCTAAGGAGACAAAAGACCTGTATGCAGAAAATTATAAGACACTGATGAAAGAAATTAAAGATGATACAAATAGATGGAGAGATATACCATGTTCTTGGATTGGAAGAATCAATATTGTGAAAATGACTCTACTACCCAAAGCAATCTACAGATTCAATGCAATTCCTATTGAAATACGAATGGCATTTTTCACAGAACTAGAACAAAAAATTTCACTATTTGTATGGAAACATAAAAGACTCCAAATAGCCCAAGCAATCTTGAGAAAGAAAAACAGAGCTGGAGGAATCAGACAATGTAAAAGAATGAAATTAGAACACTCCCTAACACCATACACAAAAATAAACTCAAAACGGATATAAGATCTAAATGTAAGGCCAGACACTATAATACTCTTAGAGGAAAACGTAGGCAGAACACTCTATGACAGAAATCGCAGCAAGATCCTTTTTGACCCAGCTCCTAGAGAAATGGAAATAAAAACAAAAATAAACAAATGGGACCTAATAAAACTTAAAAGCTTTTGCACAGCAAAGGAAAACATAAACAAGATGAAAAGACAACCCTCCTAATGGGCTTACAAACGAAGCAACGGACAAGGGATTAATCTCAAAAATATACAAGCAGCTCATGCAGACCCTATGCTAGCACATATATATGGAATCTAAAAAGGAAATCGTTCTGAAGAACCTAGGGGTTGAACAGGAATAAAGACACAGATGTAGAGAATGGACTTGAGGCCACGGGGAGGGGGAGGGGGAAGGGTAAGCTGGGATGAACTAAGAGAGTGGCATGGACATATATACACTACCAAATGTGAAACAGATAGCTAGTGGGAAGCAGCCACATAGCACAGGGAGATCAGCTCTGTGCTTTGTGACCACCTAGAGGGGTGGGATAGGGAGGGGAAGAGGGAGATGCAACAGGGGACAAGATATGGGGATATATGTATATGCACAGCTGATTCACTTTGTTATAAAGCAGAAACTAACACACCATTGTAAAGAAATAATACTCCAGTAAAGATGTTAAAAAAAACATCAAATTGCTTTCTGAATGCACCAAGTTCTATTATAAAGATTACATGGCATTTTTAAAAATATCAAGATCAAGTACTTTATATAATGGACCGATAGAATGCCCACGTGGCTATGTGTATGTGAACTAATTAACCTGTAGCATAGTGAACATAGAAATCTTTAGCCATATTTACAGTTAATTAGTTTAACAACTGCCTGACTTAGTCTTATTACGTTAATTTCAAAAATAAAGCAATTAAGTTCCACATAGATCAGAGTGTTCCGGTGAAAATTTTTCCTGTTTACTTGGGCAGATTTTACTGTTTAAACTGTTTGGAATCTAGAGGATCAGAGACTTGGTTTCAGTTATAACGAACTTCATTACATCAGAAATTTTACTTGTTATCTTTTAAAGAAGTTCAGACCTAGAAAATTCCCACAATACATTTATGAAGAAGGCAGGTAAGTTATGCATAACTGAAATGTTATATTTTAGCCAATCTGACAATTTCTTTCTCTTCATTTTAATAAGTGTTAACTATTGTTAGCTATGATATAAATACTTTCCTTATAAATATCATTTGCAATGAAAGCAGTAGTTTATGAGGAAGCATAAATAAAAATTTTTTGGCTAATAGTTAAAAGTATTTTTAACACGATATTATTCTAGAAACGTTATCTATATTATTTCCTATTTTTCAATTCAGGGAAATTATTAAGGGAGGGAATGGTATTTGATAATAAGAAGACAGCTAAACTTAAAATGTTCTGGAACTAAGAAAAGTTTTATCGTGAATTTTTGACATAGACAGGTACATTGTTTTTCCTCCTTCACAAAATGAATTTCTTTATAGTTTCTTTTTTTTTTTTCTTTATAGTTTCTTAATGAAAGAAATGAAACTTATTTAGTGATTTACCTTTTTATAACAGCTAACAAATGTACAACTTCATTACTTCCCTAGGAAAGATTTAATGGTGGTACATGTCTTTCCATCCATCTTTTTTGGCTAGAAATCTTAGAATGAGAAGAACTGTCTTCAGTGGTGCTTTTGTCTTATTCTGCCTCTTAGGTGGTAAGTCATTAAGAAAACATAAGTCAAAAAAGAGGAAAAATACTCAAGAAATTGCAGAATTACAATATAAGTGGAGGGTGGCCTTAAATAAAGTACTAAAGGTCCTTAAAACAAAGCCTGAGTAAACCCTTAAATAACAATGAGCTAACATTTATTCAGCATTTACTATATGCCAGGTACTGGTCTAAATATTTTATTTGTATTAATGCACTGAATCCACGTGACAATCCTATGAGTTAAATGCTATTATTTCCCATTTTATACATGAGTAAACTGAGCTGGTAGATGGTGGCCCACATGTTGCTATTATTATCATTAAGCTGGAACTAATCAATCTAGGCAGGAAGCCCTTATAAATATGACCCAAAAAATAAATTAGACCAAATAAGCATAGACAAGGCTCTCCCAGCACTTTTTCTATGTGCTCATCACCACCAACTATAATATTCCTTCATTTATAAAAGAACCACATAACAGAGAGCTTTCAATCCCTTTTACAGAATTCCTAAGGCCCTTCAAATTAGGTAGATGTTCATGAAGGTAATTATCTCCAAACAGGCATGTTTAAGCACATGGGAATTCTCCTTCCCAATGAAATGGTAATATGGTTAATGAAGATGGCTGCTCTATGCTGAATCCAGGGGTTAACAGGGCAGGGTATCTTAGAGTCAGAAGATTTAATGTACATATGAGTCACCTGGGGATCTTGTTAAAATGTACAATCTGATTCAGCAGGTCAGGTGTAGGGCCTGAGAGTCTGCATTTCCAACAAGCTTCCAAGTGATGCCAATGCTGTTGGTCTGGAGACCACATGTCAGTAGGAAAAGTCCAAAAGGTATCCCAGAGGTAAATAAAATTCTAATACTGAGACTTAGAGACTTTTGGTACCTAATACTGGGATCACCATCTCAAATGCCTCAAGTGTTTGGTCAGATAATATGAATGGGGCAGGGGGTGGGGGGTGGATCACCCAGTAACAAAACCAGAGGAGGGCAGCCAGTACCCAGCTGACATGGAGAAAGGAGAGCCGAACAATGCCAAATCTGATTCTTCAGGAGAAGCCAGATATTCAGGTTTGCAGGAAAACTCTCCCAACTTTTAAATGTTAATATTTTGAAAGCAGTAAGCAAGTTAAACCGACCAGGTCTAGCCCCTGGACCACTTGTTTGTAGTCTCTGCTTCCCACACTACCCTCATTACTATATACAATGTGCGATAGAGTTTTGATTACCCCTTGCAGAAAGGGCAGGAACAAACTCAAACTGCTTGGGTCTCTGCTGCATTTTAAGTCTTTACACTTCTCTTCTGTAAAGAACGTGGAAGGGAACATAGGAATAGATGAAAAATTTCAAGAGAACATCTTCCCTGTCTTGGATATCATGTAAAAAATGACTCAGGCAGGAGATTGCATTAATTTTGTTGAATACACAGGGAAGATGTGAGGGTAAAAGAAGAAAATTCAGCATAAAGAGAAATTTTGAAGTAAGGAGTGTCCATGAAGTAAGGGATGGTCATTTTAAAAAGATCACCATCATCATGATTTATAATGTTTAAATAATTACATATATATTTATGATATGCATTTGAGTAATTAAATACAGTCTGTTAGATTTTCCCCACAATAAGATCATAAAGTAGAATAGGATACCTCAGAATTAATCATGTGAGGAAACATAAAACCCGAAACTTTAAATTTAGTTGTCAAATTGGAATATACCATATGTTAGTTATATTAATAAAACCAACAATAAATTTTCAAACAAAAAGAGACTGGAAGAAAGGAAATGGATCTGTGAACATATTTATAAGTATTCAAGCAATGGAACAAATACAGTCAGCAGAGAGCCTAAACGTTAAGGCATCGCCTTCAGCTGTAGTAAAGAATGTCAGGGCCAAGATTTTAGGAAGAAAGCTGTGGATATTGGGTGTGGAATCAGAAGGAAGAAGGACCATCTGAGAGGGAGAGAAAGAAACTAGAGCAGATCTCATCCAGGAACACAGTCCAGGGGCCTTAGGCATGGCAGAGAAAGATCTGGCATCATATAAGCTCTCCATCGGGGCGGGGTGGGGGTGGGGTGGCACTGGCACCAAGGTCTGAGCTAGGTAGTGGATCCCTTAGGACAAGTTATGAATTGAGAAATCACGAGTCTAGGAGGAAAACTCCCTTAGGCATGACTTGAAGAAGCAAGCAGCCCTAGTATTCTGGGCAGGAGACTGACCCTGGATCTTGGAAGAGTCAATATCTCCAGCAAGAAGAAGGTGACATCAGAGGGTTTGGGATACACAAAGGTAGGCAACTTCAGTGACATGGTGTGCTTGCTAAAAACAAGGGGTTTGGATTTCAACAGACCTCTTTCAACTCCTGTCTCCGCCACTGGAGTGAGCTACTTAAAATCTTAAGGCCTCAGTTTTCTTTTACGTGAAATGTGGGCAACTATGATACCTGCCTGAAAGATTTATTGTGGGAAATGTAAATTGCTTAGCAGAATCCTTGGCATAAGCTTAGTTCTTTAAAAGATATTTGCTGGTTGATCATTGATTATGGATTGAAATTCTGTCATGCTCAATGAGAAAACCAATGTGATATTTCCAAAATATCTTTAGATGAGTTTGAAGCTGGGGAGAAGAGTCAACAGAGGTTAATTAGCCTCATCAGCCAGACTATTTTCTATTAAAAGTGATCTCTTCTAATCCCCAATATGTCAGAGATATAAAATACATTGCCCAAGATGTTTAGTAAACTCTTCTTTAGAGTTAACCAGTGAATAGGAGTGGAACAGCAATGGTTTTCATATATTAAAAGATTGGAACTATGAACATTAAGACAAATTTCAGCTCAGTTTCAGAAGAATTCTTTAACAGTCTGCACTGGTTTAATCATGATGAGCTCTCCATCACTAGCCAAGGCCTCCTACAGGGGTTGTTATAAAGGAGATTCCTGAATTCAATAGAACCAGTGGTTCTCAAAAACTGGTCCAGACATCTACATTCAAATCACACGCCCTCCACTGTTTCTGGATATCTAAAGTACAGATTCCTGGGCCCCACCTCTTATTGATTCTAACTCAGGTTCTGTGGAGGCTGTGGAAATCTGTGTTCATTTTAACTGCTTAAGTAAATCTGATGCATAGTCAGATTTGGAAAGTGATCTTCCAGTTAATGTCTTCCAATCTTATCTACGTTGACCAAGGTCAAAAATCTCTGGGCTATTTCTACATAACCAATATAAATAACACTTTTAAGCCACTGAGTTTGAGTATTGAAGATTACCAATATGTAAATATTATGAATATTATAAAGATTATGAATAAATGAACGATAACCCCAAAACTATAAAAGATAAGGAATAAACTGGGCAAAAATAATTGGGAAACTCTGCACATAAGAAAGAGCTTGGAAGCTTATACAATAAATACAGAGAACCTACTATATATAATGTTCTTCCTTAGACATGGAAATGAAGACCTAACAGTGGATATATGGCTGAAATTAAATATTCTGGCTAAATAACTTTGGTTTGATTTAATTAGGCTCTGAGGAACTGAATACATTTTAACCAACTAAGTTGTTTAGCCCACCTGGCTTCATTTTTTTATTAGTATCAGTTCAGAGTGCTTCCAGTTCTTTAATGTAGCATATGTTATGAAATTTCCCCTATTAAATTCTCCAAATAAAAATATTTTAAATTTATGTGACTTTTTAGAATCAATTTATAAAATACTGCATACGTTTTAAAGTTGAAAATCATTGCTTTATTTTTGGATTTCTCTTTTCTCTCTGTCTTTTTTTCTGTCTCTGGTGTCCATCTCTATTTTTCCCTTATTTTTTCTGTCCTGTATTTGGAGGTGTTGGAGGTGTGATTTGTAGATCATGCAACCTCTCGATCCCCTTCCATGGATGTCTTTTGGACTTTGGAACCTGCAGAACAAAACCTGGACAGTACTGTATAAAAGAGGTCCATACTAAAGGTAAGTCATAACACTTTAAAAACATTTAACTAGGGCTTCCCTGGTGGCGCAGTGGTTGAGAGTCCGCCTGCTGATGCAGGGGACACGGGTTCATGCCCCGGTCCGGGAAGATCCCACATGCCGTGGAGCGGGTAGGCCCGTGAGCCACGGCCGCTAAGCCTGCGCGTCCGGAGCCTGTGCTCCGCAACGGGAGAGGCCACAACAGTAAGAGGCCCGTGTACCGCAAAAAAAAAAACAAAAAAACATTTAACTAAAATAAGCACAGGAAAACTCCTTATGTAAGAGCAAACATTCACTGAGCATTTACTACATGCTATACTAAGGGCTTTACCTAGATTACATCACACCAATAAATCAATGATATGAGCTGAATCTTGTCGCTATTCCCAAAGATAAGAAATCTGAGGCATAGAAAGATTCAGAAATTTGCATGATGTTACAGTTAAGGAGTGTTGTAGTCTAATTCAAATGTGAGTATTTAACTCCAGAGCACACATTTCTAAAGAAATCTATATACTGCCTCATTCACACCATTCACATCCTCACAAAAAATTAATACATAATTTCCCTCTAAGTTCAGGGCTCTGTGTAATCACACAGGTTTAATGCCCAGGAAGCTGGCCTTGTCCACATGGATTAAAGAGAGAAACATAAAAATCCAAATGATGAAAATATTAGAAGAAAATATTGAAGAACATATTTTAAGCTTGAAAGAGAGGAGGCCTCCTTAACATCCAAAAGACAAATATCATAAAGGAAATGATAAATTTGAATATATCAGTATTTTAAAATTTATGAAATGAACGATAACCCCAAAACTATAAAAGATAAGGAATAAACTGGGCAAAAATAATTGGGAAATAACAAGAAAATATTAATATCTACCCAGAATAAAGAACTTCTAAAAAACTCATTTTTTAAAAGACCAACCAAAGAAAAAAAAAAAAAAAACTTGTTAAAGAAATAGAAAGGCAATTTTCAGAAGAGGAGATATAAATGACTTAACCTAAAAACACATAAAAAGCACTCAACCCATCAGTAAATATCAAAGAAATGCAAACTACAGAAATAATATTTTTAACCCATCAGATTGCTAAAAATTATGAGTTTTATAATAGCAAGGGTTGTGACAATACGGGAAAATGGGAACTCTCATACATTTTCTAATGACAGTTTAGATTGGTTTGACTTTTTTAAAGACAATTTGTGAATTTCAGTTAAAATTTTAAATGAGCACAGTTGTCTACAAAGCAATTTATTTCTTGGCATCTACTTCAGAGAAATACTTACATGTAACAAAACTCATTTTTTAAAAAACCAACAAAAAAAAAAAAAAAAAAAAACTTGTTAAAGAAATAGAAAGGCAATTTTCAGAAGAGGAGATATAAATGACTTAACCTAAAAACACATAAAAAGCACTCAACCCATCAGTAAATATCAAAGAAATGCAAACTACAGAAATAATATTTTTAACCCATCAGATTGCTAAAAATTATGAGTTTTATAATAGCAAGGGTTGTGACAATACGGGAAAATGGGAACTCTCATACATTTTCTAATGACAGTTTAGATTGGTTTGACTTTTTTAAAGACAATTTGTGAATTTCAGTTAAAATTTTAAATGAGCACAGTTGTCTACAAAGCAATTTATTTCTTGGCATCTACTTCAGAGAAATACTTACATGTAACACAAAAAGGCATGTATCAAGGTTATCACTGCAGCATTATGTTTAATAGTAAAGTAATGGAAATTATCTAAATGTTTGTCTATAGGTGTTAAACTATGATATATTCAGACCATGGATTGCTATGTAATACTTAGAATGAACCAGATCCCTTTGTCAACATGAAAAAAATCTTTAAAACACTGCTGAGCAGAAAAAAGTCAGTTGCAAAACAGTACAAATAGTATGCCACTTATGTATAAAAATCCACAAAGCAAAACTCTAAATTTCTCTATGGAAATGGAAGCAGAGAAAAAAAATTAGAGGAAATCAAAGTCAGCTGGGAGAGAGGAAGAAAATTTGGGGTCATATCTGCTGGGGTTTTGGTTTTAACAGGGTTACTTGAGCTTTGTTCAACCTATGTCTGCTCTCTGAGCCCCAAGTTCCCTCTGACTCTCAACCATACCAGTCAAGAACCTTTTCCTTATTGAAGAGGAAAGGGGCCAAGCCCCCCTGGAGCCATGAAATGATAGCTCTCAGTGACTTCTCTTCCTGAAGGTGGACAGACAGCCATCTAGTCAACTTACCATAAAAACTCTGCACGTAAGAAAGAGCTTGGAAGCTTATACAGCAAAATCTTGACAATAGCTCTTGGTTGGGTCAAGGACCTGGAATAACTACAATGTTGTGGGAAAAGCAGTTTCCTAACATGACAAGTCTGCCATTGCATGCTGATGTAAAACAAATACCACTGGAACTTAGGCTTTTGATGGTTTTACCAATATTTTGTCAACACTATTGACATTTTGGCAGGGTAATTCTTTGTTATACAGGGATATTTTGTGTATTGTAGGATATTTAGCACACTGCTGGCCTATACCCACTACATCCCAGTAATATCTTCCAAGTTGTAGCAACAAAAATGTTTATGGGCATTATCTAATGTCCTGGGGTTGGGGAGCAAAATCGCCCACAGTTGAAAGGCTATGTTTTCTCAAGTTTCCAACTATGTTTTGCTGCCTTTAGAGAATTGCTCATTTGTGTTCTCCCCCATACAATTGAAACTGGGAATGCTAAGATTACAGGACATTGTTGTCACTTATTTTGCACTTTTGTGTATTGTCCACATTTTCCACAGTGAACATGCATTACTACTTGTAATTGGGGGAAAATTAAATGAGATCTACGACACACCTCCATTCCTAAAAAGCACTTACACACCTAAATGACCCTTCTGTGGATTCAGCCCTTTGAATACCTCATGACCTGGTAAAACTGGGGGATGATTATTAGGAAGTTTCTAAAAATCTAACATTTCAGAAATTTCTACACAGAAACTGGCAATTACATAGCTTTATGAACTGAGTTTGAGAGCTATTTTGCTTTACAATTTCAAAGCTTTTGTATTGCAATGCACACAACTAGAATAACTTTAGGTGGGAGTTCTTAAAAGGCAAGATGATTGTATCCTGGTAGACCTAGAGTTTTTGCTTTGTTTTCCTTTGTCTTTGTTTTTTTTAACCTGTTAGTTATCTGAAGCAACTGAGGCCGGGTAGGTTGTACCTGCCAAGGGATTCATCTACCATGACCTCTTGTTTCCCCCAGGTGGAATTCAATGGTATTCCGTTCAAGGCTGCACAGAGAGCCAAGACGAGTGCTTCAAGAGAATCGTGACAACTTATGACATTCACTCTACTCACTGCTGCCATCGTCCTTTGTGCAACTTCTGATCCAGGGGCCCATATCCAAATTGCTTGACTGATCAGTCAGTCTCAGAGCCTGAACTGGTCATCCCAAGACAGCAGCTACCATCAGTCAGCTTTCTGCAAAAGCCTCAGACCTGCAGGTTGTAGGTGTTATTGTCTGAAACCAATCTGGGCTTTCAAGATACCCAGCTTCTCAGCCACCACTCCTAACTCATCTCAGAAACATCCTTTCCAGCACAATCTTTCTCCTCTTCCCTTTTTTATTTCCCCTTTCAATGATTTCAAAGCTACAAAGAAGTAAAAACGTGAGTGACTCTCTGAGTCAAATTATACATATCATCTCTAGTTTACTAATTTTCCTAAATATTTCCATATTGCAAAATACAGTTTCAAATTAATTGTATCACAAGATACCAAGTGACCTGAAAGGGTTCATTTGGTTTCCAAAGCAAACTGTCTTGCTCTTTCAGGGCAATTTATTGTACTGGAGAAACTGATTTAACAAACACTGCAGGAAAAATAAGCCAGGAATCAGCAAACCAGGCCTGTAAGAACTATGAACCCAAACGGCAAAGGGCTCAAGAAGGTGTGAGGGTTGGTACTTATTTTTCCCATCTGTGTTAGGATTTGGCAAAATACTGGATTTCCATACTTTAACCACGCCTTAGTGCTTTGGCTAATCTAGTTTTGGCAGATCAAGCATTTCAACGGAAGCAGGGAAATGGATTTCCATCCACAAGGAATTTTAAAGTGTTATGAATATACTTTGAACTGCATTTCACATTTTTTAATGTGCCACATATTCAATTATTCTCATTCAGTGCCTTACTTTTGCAACTTCAAGATTGTTGTGTTTTAAAATTTAAAGTTGTTTTTCTCTGTATTTCTAGGAGTTTGAGAAATTCAAATGGTAAGTAATAAAGCTCAGTAAAAACTTTTCTATTATTCTTTTCACAGAACCTAGGACAACATCCTACACACAGTGGACTTTCAGCAAATGCTTTTCTATAAACTTTGAAGTAAACCAAGCATTTTTAAAAAGCCCAAGGAAACTAGACATTTTCCTCCACACTCATTTTACCCATATTCCTTAGACCACATTTCTGAAACTACAAAAAAAAAGTCTCTTCATCCTGAGATTTAAATACATTTGCTACTATTCTATCACTCTATGCATCAGCTACATTGGTAAACAGTGGTTATCCTAAATCAGTGAACTTCATTGAGATTTTACTTCTATTTTTCTTGTTTTTTAAATGTAACTAATGTTATTACCCAATATATTGGAGGAAACAAATGACAAGATCAGATCATCAGTGACTAACTCCAGGGAGCTTCCCAAGCTTAACTCACAATCCAAGTGATGTAATGAGAAGAGAACTACGTTGTTTGCTTTTTTGATATTGAGCTGCATGAGCTGTTTGTATGTTTTGGAGATAAATCTCTTGTCAGTCGCATCATTTACAAATATTTTCTCCCATTCTGTGGTTTGTCTTTTCATTTTGTTTATGGTTTCCTTTGCTGCGCAAAAGCTTTTAAGTTTACTTAAGTCCCATTTGTTTATTTTTGTTTTTATTTTCATTACTCTAGGAGGTAGATCCAAAAAGATATTGCTGCAATTTATGTCAAAGAGTATTCTGCCTAAAAAAAAAAAAAGAACTAGGAAGCGGGGTGCTGGTATTTTGTGTCACTAATTAGCTGGTAACCTTGGCAAGTCAATTTGGTCTCTCTGCACCTCATTCTCCTCATGTGTAAGATGAAGAGGATTGGATCACATGATCTCTCAGATCCCTTCAAGTTCTAACATTAAAGGCATACCTCAGAGATATTGTGGATTCGGTTCCAGACTGCCACTAAAGGCAAATATTGCAATTTAGAGAGTCACATAAATTTTTTGGTTTCCCAGTGCATATAAAAGTTATGTTTACACTATACTGTGGTCTATTAAGTGTACAATAACATTATGTCTAAAAAAAATGTACACACCTTAATTAAAAAATACTTTATTGCCAAAAAATGCTAACCATCATCTGAGCCTTCAGCAAGTCATAATCTTTTTGCTGGCAGAGGAACTTGCCTCCATGCTGACGGCTGCTGACTGATCGCGGTGGTGGCTGCTGAAGGTTGGGGTGGGCTGAGGCAATTTCTAAAATAAGACAACAATGAAGTTTCTGCATGAATTGACTCTTCCTTTCACAAATGATTTCTCTGCAGCATGCAATGCTGTTTGATAGCATTTTACCCACAGTAGAACTTCTTTCAAAATTGGAGTCAATCCTCTCAAACTCTGCCACTGCTTTATCAATTAAGTTTATGTAATATTCTAAATACTTTCTTGTCATTTCAACAATCTTCACCAGGAGTAGTTTCCATCCCAAGAAACCACTTTCTTTGCTCATCCAAGAAGCAACTCCTCATTCATTAAAGTCTTATCATGAGATTGCAGCAATTCAGTCATCTTCAGGCTCCACTTCTAAATCTAATTCTCTTGCTACTTTCACTACATCTGCCGTTACTTCCTCTACTTAAGTCTTGAGCCCCTCCAAGTCATCCATGAGGTTGGAATCAACTTCTACTGATGTCAATATTTTGACCTCTTTCCATGAATCATAAATGTTCTTAATGGCATCTAGAATGGTGAATCCTTTCCAGAAGATTTTCAATTGACTTTTCCCAGATCGATTAGAGGAATCACTATCTATGGCAGCTATAGCCTTATGAAACATTATATATTTCTTAAATAATAATACTTGAAAGTTGAAATACGCCTTGACCCATGGGCTACAGAATTGATGTTGTGTTAACAGGCATGAAAACAACATTAATCTCACTGTACCTCTCTATCAGAATTCTTGGGTGACAAGGTACATTGTCAATGAACAGTGAACAGTAATATACTGTTTTGAAAGGAATCTTTTATTGAGCAGTAGGTCCACAGTGGGCTTAAAATATTAAGTTACCCATGTTTTAAACAGATGTGCTGTCAGGCTTTGTTGTTCCAGTCACAGGGCACAGGCATACTAGATTGAGCATAATTCTTAAGGGCCCTAGGATTTTCAAAATGGTAAATAAGCATTGGCTTCAACCTCAAATCACCAGCTGCATTATCCCCTAACAAGAGAGTCAGCCTGTCCTTTGAAGCTTTGAAGCCAGGCATTGACTTCTCCTCTCTAGCTATGAAAGTCCTAGATGGCATCTTCTTCCAATAGAAGGCTGTATCATCTACATTGACAATCTGTTGTTTTGTGTAGCCACCTTCATTAATTATCTTAGATCTTCTGGATAACTTGCTGCAGCTTCTACATGCTCTTGCTGCTTCATCTTGCACTTTTATGTTATGGAGGTGGCTTCTTTCCTTAAACCTCACGAACAAGCCTCCGCCAGCTCCAAACTGTTCTGAAGCTTCCTCACCTCTCTCAGCCTTCATAGAATTGAAGAGAGTTAGGGACTTGCTCTGGATTAGACTTTGGCTTAAGGGAATGTTATGGCTGGTTTGCTCTTCTATTCAGGACACTAAAACTTTCTCCATATCAGCAGTAAGGCTGTTTCACTTTCTTATCATTCGTGTGTTCACTGGAGCAGCACTTTTAATTTGCTTCAAGAACTTTTCCTCTGCCTTCACAACTTGTCTGTTTGATGCAAGAGGCCCAGCTTTCAGCCTCTCGGCTTTTGACATGCCTTCCTCACTAAGCTAATCATTTCTAGTTTTTGATTTAAAGTGAGAGACATGCAACTTCTCCTTTCACTTGAACACTTAGAGGCCAGTGGAGGGTTACTAATTGGCCTAATTTCAAGATTTTTGTGTCTCAGGGAATAGGGAGGCCCAAGGAGTGGGAGAGAGATGGGGGAATAGCTGGTCAGTGGAGCAATCAGAATACACACATCTGTCAGTTAAGTTCACCCGTCTTAAATGGATGCGGTTTGTGGCATCCAAAACAATTATAATAGTAACATCAAAGATCACTGATCACAGATCACCATAACAAATATAATAATGAAAAAGCTTGAAATATTGCAAGAATTACCAAAATATGACACTGAGACACGAAGTGAGCAAATGCTGTTGGAAAAATGGCGCTGATAGACGCTCAACACAGGGTTGTCACAAACCTTCAACTTGTACAAAACACAATACTGTGAAGCAAAATAAAGCAAAGCACAATAAAACAAAGTATGCTTATATATGACTCAACATTAACACCTCTTTGCTATTGCTTTCTTACATTAAAAATAACACATGCGGGCTTCCCCGGTGGCGCAGTGGTTGGGTCCGCCTGCCGATGCAGGGGACGCGGGTTCGTGCTCCGGTCTGGGAGGGTCCCGCATGCCGTGGAGCGGCTGGGCCCGTGAGCCGTGGCCGCTGAGCCTGCGCGTCCGGAGCCTGTGCTCCGCAGCGGGAGAGGCCACAGCAGTGAGAGGCCCACGTACCTTAAAAAAAAAAAAAAAAAAACATGCTAGACTTCCCTGGTGGCACAGTGGTTAAGAATCTGCCTGCTAATGCAGGAGACACAGGTTCGAGCCCTGGTCTGGGAAGATACCACATGCCACGGAGCAACTAAGCCCATGTGCCACAACTACTGAGCCTGCGCTCTAGAGCCTGCGAACCACAACTACTGAGCCTGCCACAACTACTGAATCCTGTGCTCCTAGAGCCCGTGCTCCGCAACAAGAGAAGCCACCACAATGAGAAGCCCGCGCACCACAAGGAAGAGTAGTCCCTGCCCGCCACAACTAGAGAAAGCCTGTGCGCAACGAAGACCCAACGCAGCCAAAAAAAAGATAAATAAATAAATTTTTAAGAAAATAAAATAACACATGCTAAATACAGCTCATGAGATAGGCTCTGGTTATATGATCAATGCTCACTTAGATCTGTATTATCCCTGAAATTGTAGGAGAAATGCAGACCATGACAGCAGTGGCCACTGCTGAAGCAGTTTAGCTACATGTCAGTTTGACCCCAAACTCACCATGGAAACAAAAATAACTTTCACATCCTTTAATTGGTACACTGAGTAATGACCTCCCAAAGAAGTCCATGTTCTAATCCCTGGAAACTATGAATATGTTACTTTACGGGACAAAAGTGATTTTGCAGATGTGCTTAAATTAAAGATTTTGAGATTAGGAGATTAGCTTGGATTACCCAGGTGGACCCGATATAGTAATCACAAGGGTCTTTATTTAAGAAGGAAGCAGGAAGGTCAGAGTCAGAGAAGATGTGACAGTGGAAGCAGAGGTCAGAGAGAGATCTGAAGATGCCTTGCTGCTGGCTTTGAAGATGGAGGAGAGGGGTTACAAGTCAAGGGATGTGGGCAACCTCTAGAAGCTGGAAAAGTCAAGGACACACTATCTTCTCTAGAGCCTCCAGAAGAAGTGCAGCCCTGTGGACACATTTTAGACTGTGACCTCCAAAATGGTAAGATAATTAATTTGCATTCTTGTTACAGCAGCTATGGGAAAAAAGCACACTTGATCATGCAAGGGGTGGTGTGGCATTTCCCTTCCCCCAAGGTTGACACACCCATTACTTGGTTTACATGGGATCTTATTTCAAGAGTGGCATCTGTCATATTGTCTTCCTTTCATCCTAATGATTTCTCAGTCATAATTTCCCTTAAAACACACAGATGGTCTAGAGACATGCAATTGCATCTTTTCATTTTACACCTCCGCTCAAGCCCCATTCAAGATCTCTTCAGCTAATAAATTTACTTTTTTCCTAGCCCTCACACATAAAGACAAAATGATACCAGATTAGCCTGATTTTAATCTATTTATAAGACATCAGACTGAAGTGCTAATAAATCTAAGGACCTCTCTTGATCCTCTGAATACCGGGTTGGCTTCCTTGTTGATTACATTTTCTTTCTGCAACTGAAATAGAAACCTCAGTGGTTAATGCCTCTTAATTCATTTAAAGGAAAACTCTTTGCAGTAGATAAATTGGGGGCATCTGGAAGATGTGGCAGAGAAGAGAGTGAAAATGATTATACTAGCAAAGGAGGGATGTTAACATTTTACCTGCTGGCACTCAGTTACAAGGTTTTCTGAAGTTCCAGAGAGCACACATTCTATTATTTTATTTTATTCTAGTTTATTTACTTACTTATTATTGAAAGCATTACTTATTATTGAAAGCACAACTTTTATCATCAATATGGCCATTGCCATACTGGTGAGGAGTCTCAGACCCCCAGAGCTGATACGTGGCAGAGAGGGATCTTCCAGTGATGTCCATATGACCTTCACTCCTCCACAAATGCCAACCCCTGGGAGAAGCACATGGGTGAGCAAGAAATTGAGCCGCTGGGATGGTACGACCCTGACTCCTTAGCATATGCGTAAAGTCTCTGAGAAATGCAACTTAGGGTCTTTGAAGGAAGCACAGGAGCAAAGAAACAGAAGTCAATGGAATGGTTGATGATTGAACTCTGAGCTTCGTAAGCAACTCTGAGTCTGACTAGGACTTTGGACAGACAAAAAATACTCAGTTATATAATGATGGAGAAAAGTCTGAAGCGCTGAATATTACAAGCTACATAAACAGGGAGCCCTCTTTTAAATTTTGATTTTCTGCAGTGAAGAACTTCATGTGCTGATACCTTTATGGCTAAAACTCCAGGCTGATGTTCAATGTCGGAGACATGGTAAAACACCCACATCTTTGGGTAGACCTGGGGTCATTACAGCACCGACTGTCCAGAGTAGTTCACACTCTCTCTCCCAGTGGCCGACCCATGTGGCTGCAAATCCTACGAGTGAAGGCACTAGAGGTGGCTCTACCTGCTGGTGGACACGTATCTCCTATCTGCATATTTCCTTGATCTTCACAGATTACCACCAGTAAGTAATCCTGTAGTCTTTTTTGGCCGAACCTCAAATCCTAATGCTCCAAATAACAGGACGAATACAGAAAGGCAGGTCCATAATCTATCCTTCCGATCACTTCCTGGTGTGAGTATATTTTATGCCTTCTCATCCCCACCCATACTGAATAAAGTTAATAGATCTGCCATCGGAAATCATTGTGTAGAATGGAACTTCCAGCATCACTGTAACTATCAGTTTTGGTGCCAGGGCAAAAGCATAAAACATTCCCTCAAATTAACTTTGCAATTCATGTCTTGGCTCACATAGGGGTGTTATTGATAATACTTACCATCTGGTAGTTTCCTGTCTTAACTAATTATTCTTTCTAACTAGGTGTTAAACTTAGTGATACTACATGCATGTGTTGTTGAATTAATTTCACAATTATTTAAAATATGGCACCCTAGGTAAAATTCAGAACCCTGGGGCAAAAATGTAGTGGCAGGTCAAGCTACAGCTCTGGTTATGGAGAAGGAAGAGAGAGAAAGAAGATGTAGTCAATAAGTGTAGAAATCTGAAGCACGTAGAATTCATTACTTCAATAAATATTTATTGAGCAATTCCTACATGTCAGCTACAATGAAAGTCATAAAGATCCAATAGTGAATAATTTTGATGTTCACGCAGTTACTTCTTGTGCAAGGTAAGAAACCACAAAAATTGGCATTTGTAATATAATGTAATAAGTCTGTCATATTAATAAATACAGGTTGATATATGGGTTTCAAAAGAGAGGTACCTACTCCAATGTTGGTCACAAAAGGCTCTCAAAGGAGATATGACTAAGCTAATATCTGAAAGATAGGAATAAGCCAGAAGACCTGGGAGGTTGGAGGGAAAACATTCTCTGATGCTTAATTTTATGTGTCATCTTGTCTAGTCCACAGTATCCAGATCTGGTCAAATATTATTCTAGGTGTTTCTGTGAAGGTATTTTTCAGGTGGAACTAATATTTAAATCAGTAGGCTTTGCATAAAACAGATTAGATTCCATAATGCGGGAGGGCCTCATCTAAATAGCTGAAGGCCTTAATAGAAAAAAAGATGGACCTCCCCCAAGGAAGAAGGAATTCTGCCAGAAGACGGCCTTGAACTTGAATTGTAACTCTCCCTTGGGTCTCCAAACTGCTAGAGTACTTGCCCATCCCCATAATTGCATGAACCAACTCCTTAAAATAAATCTCTCTATATACACATATACATCCTATTGGTTCTCTTTTCCTGGAGAATCTAACTGATACAGATTCCAAATAGAGGGGTCAACATTCTGCTTTGAGGCACAAGTAGAGCTGAGGTTGCCTGGTGCCCAGACTAAGAGATCAAGACCCGTGCTGATTCCCAGCTACGAGATAAATAAGATCAGGGGATCAAATGCACAGGATGATGACTGTAATTATCAATACAGTATCATAGGGACTTCCCTGGTGGTCCCGTGGTTAAGAATCCATCTTCCAGTGCAGGGGATGCAGGTTCGATCCCTGGTCGGGGAACTAAGATCCCACATGCCACGGGGCAACTAAGCCCGCGTGCTGCAACTACTGAGCCCATGCACCACAGCTAGGCGAGAAGCCCGTGTGTGGCAACGAAGAGCCCACATGCCACAACTAAGACCCAAAGCAGCCATAAATTAATTAATTAATTTTTTAAAAATACTTTGTTACATACTTGAATGTTTTTGAGAGTAGATCTTAAACGCTTATCACCACATACACACACAAAAAACTGTAATTACGTGAAGGGAGGGAGATGTTAACAAACCTTTTTGTGGTAAACATTTGCATTATATACATGTATCTAATCATCACACTGCCCACCTTAAACTTACATATATTCTAAGTCAATAGTATCTCGGTAAAGCTGGGGAGGGGAAAGACCCATGCTGAGCTGGAAAAGTAGGTGGAGTTAGATGTGGCAGGGTCTTGGAGCATGCCAGGAGATTGCCTTTCCTCTAGCAATGAGGGACTGTGACAGCCTACTGTGTGTTGTCCATCTAGCACCTCTCTACCCTTTTCTGGGAACTGGACCTCATCCCCACACTCCAGCCAAAGGGCTTCCAGAGAAAATGCCTGTGTCTTACTCTACCCCCCGAACACTGTTACTGTTTCTTGACTAGGTATATGACCCAAAACAGGGCAAGTGGAGTTCTGACTTGGAATTTTTCAACTCAACTTGAACTAAAGAAAGGGAGAGTCACTGTCTGTACAATGGGATGGAAAACCTGTAACTTGTGAGCAACTGTGTTTTCTGTTTGTGAAAAATGCCAGTGTGCAAGGAGAGAGGATAAAGTTGATAACAGAAACATTACTGAGAGATGGGGAAGAGGGAGCATTTGAATCCCCCATCCCCTTTGTTCTTGAAATCCCACTACATCCCAGCTCATCCCACACTTTCGTGACTCAACAGTTTCTTAGATTCTTGTACCCCAGAATTTCTTTTTGCCTGAGCAAGCTGGGTTTCTGATGCTCGAGATCCAGGGTCCAGACTAAACACAGATCCTCCCAAAAAGTCTAAGAAGGACAGCAGATGAACAGCTTTGCATTTTAGGAAGGTCACAGTGGCTTCAGTTTGGAAAATAATTGGAATTGGAGACAAACAGAACATTTAGACTTTTGCAGCAAGCCAGGTGAGAGGTAATGGTGTCCTATATTGGGAAAGTGGCAGTGGGCATCTAAGAATAAGAAATATTTCTTGCACTTCTATGTGCAGGAACCCTTCTAGGTACCGTAGATATAGCAGTGAACAAGTTCTTGCTCTTAGAAATCTTACATTATAGTGGAGGAATGAGACAACAATAACCTAATTCCTGTTAAGCAAATACAATGGGAATAAAATTAGGTGGGCTAAAGTGACAGTGCATGCTCTATTTCAGATAGGATGAGTAGAGCAAGGCATCTCCAAGCAGAGATCTGAAGGAGAGTAAGTCATCTACAGTGTGGAAGGTGAGCATTGCAGGCAGCAAGGATCTCAGTGTTCTCCTCTGGACATATTGAGATGCTGATTAGATGCCCACATGGAGACTGCCCTTATGAGGTCAAATATACAAGTCTGAACCTCAAGGGAGAGGTCTAGTAGAGAAATTCAGAATTCATCAGCAAAAATATGCTATTGAATGCCTTTGAACTGAAAGAACACCTAAGGTATAAGTGTAGGACTGAGCTCTGGGCTCTGGAAAATTTAGAGGTAGAGCTGAAGAGAAGGCACATTCTGGCTTCTGCACTGGGGATATCCATTAGATAGAGGCTGGAAGAGACGTTAAAAGAGCACTTCCTCAGAATCTGCCACAGTGACTGAGACGGTTTGTAGATGGGAATAGGGTCAAGAAATCGAGTCCAGCTTGTTGAACTTTAGTACCTATGGCATCCGGCATCTGGGTTTGAAGCTCAAGAAAGAAGTCTGGGCTGGAGACAGATTTGAGCATCCAGCATATAGGTCAAGAACTGAGGTCAGTATGAAGAGTGAGAAAAGAGAAGAGACCAGAGAAGACCTTTTAGAAAGACATATGTTGAATGGGGAGGGCAGGGCATAAAATGAGAAAAATCTGTAAAGGCTCAAGGGAAAGCTCAGGTTATTAAGTTCAGGTTATTGGGAAAAAGGAACGTACACTGGGACTTAGCATATGGAAAGTGGCTATGCTTCAACCCTGACGCTCAGTTGAATAAGGTCTGTGTCAGAAGAACAGAGGCTTTGGAGCTTTAAAAAAAAAAAAAAAAAGGATCAAGGCTGTAAGTTTATTTCCACCATTTAGTAACTGTGTGACCCAGAACCAGTCATTCAACTTTTTGAATTTTCTTCTTTGTAAAACAAGGTCAATAACATTTACTTCACTGGATCTCATAGAATGTCTGGCACATGACAAGTGCTTACCACCTGATCCTCTCCTTTCTTCCTCACTGCTCTAAAGTTTCCATCAAGAAGGCAGGGCAGGATAAGATAAATAGCAATTCTGAAAATGGGAATGTCAGAGGCGGGTGAGGCCCTGGTGGGCAGAAGAGATGGAAATTGTATGGACATTTGTTGACCAGGGTGGGGGGTTCTCAAACTATCAGGGCCATTAAACCACCCGGGGCAGCTTGTTAAAAAGCAGGTTCTTAAGATCTGCCCCCTGGTGGTCTTTAGGTTAGAGGGGGAGTCAAGTGATTCTGCTACAAGCAGAGCGCAGACCACATACTGAGGAGACACTAATTTAGGTAAGTGGAGGAGTGGACAGAGCATTCTGGGGGTGGGGCACAGGGATGTACCTGGTTTCATGATCTGTTTCTTCTAAGTAGAGGGTTCACGTGACAAATCGCAGCATGTAAAGAAGAAAACTGAGTATCCAGTAAATGAATTCTTGAATCGTGGGCAAGATTGAGAAAGAAGCGAGTATACACACAGCTTTGATTTTAAAGCTCTGCATTTAATTTCATGACTAGGAGGGGTCACAGAAGAAGAAAAGGCCATGGAAAAAGAGATACAGACAGATCCATGAAAGGGAGAGTACAAGACAGATAACTCTAGAGAAGGGGAACGGAGGAGTGGCTTGGGAAAATACACTGCTACCAAAGAGCCACTCACGTTGAGCAAAGACTTGTTAAGCAAAATTTGAGAAATGGAGACATGATTGAAATAAAAAGGTGTTTATCTGGGGTTTGTTAGGACTGCAGCCCAGGAGACACAGATTCAAGAAGCCCAGGGGACCGCAGATTCAAGAAGCACTTGAACTGTGTTCCACCAAACTAGAAAATGGGGGAGGTCTGTAAAGGCAAAAACTGCAAGGTTCCGGATAGTTGCATGAGTGGTTTATCAAGAATCATAATTGGAGCCGGCAAGAAGTAAGGGTGCTTATGAAGTGAGGATTGGTTGGGGTCCGAAATGGTTGCATAATTAGTTACAAGGGGGAACAACCCTGAGACTCAAGGTTGCAATTACCAGATGTTGTTTTAAAAATGGCTGGTGTCCTTGGTGTAGGCATAGTTCACAGGAAGCTCTGGTTCTCAGTGGTGCAGGGACATGTCTGAGACCAGATACTCAATGGCTACCTGACTCCATTTTTGTATGCCTGAGCTATGATTACTCCATTATAATCTCAATTTATCGTCAGACTTAATGTCACACCCTTCGCTTCCCACATATGGAAAAGACAGGATTGGTTTATAATTCCTGAGATTCTTGCGAGCACCAACTTCCTGTGGTTCTCAGTTGGGTGTGGGGTGTGGAGGAAAGCAGTCCATGAACTTGGATGGGAAAAAAAAGTACACATTTATTCCTTTCTTTTCACTCACTGGTAACTGAAATTTAGCTTTTCCTTCCATAACGAATAAAAGCAGCATGTGGCCGTAGTATTAGAACTACTTGTGACTTTATCAAAAAGTAGCAAATATCTTTATATCATGTTATGTATATCACAGACAAAAAATGTCTGCCGTGTGGACAACTCCAAACAATCAACACTTTGAAATTATAGTAGTCATTATATGCAACACCAGATCTTATTTAATACATCGATGAAAAGCACATGTATTGTCATATACTTGGTTTTTCATCTCTCAGTGTGCCTTTTTAATCCTGTATATGCTCTTTTAGCACTTGGAAACATTATTCTGAAATGGGGTCTGTTTGTGTTATCTATTGCTGTATAACAATTCATCACAAAACTTTGTGGCTTAAAACAACAGTCATTTTAATTTTCTCTCTCACGGTTCTGGGGCTGACCGACCTCCACGAGGCCAGTCTCCCTTAGGGTTTCTCATGGAATTACAGTCGGGCAGTGTCTGGGGCTGGAACCATCCATTTACGAGTCTAGCTCCTAGGCTGGGAAGACCTGAACCACTGGGGACAAGAACGGGTGGGCTCACTCAGCATCTCTCTACCTGTGTTGTGTATTGGTTTGATACGATTTCAAACGCACTTATTTATGACAAAGACCAAAAAAAAAGTTGTTTTTAGAAGTAAAGCTGTGTCATCGTCACATCAGTTGTCCTTGACATGCACAGCTGCTAAGGGGCCCCGCTGGGGGCCTATCGATAAGAGCACGTGGAGAAGCAAGGGGACTAAAGGCAAGGGGACATTTAGACTGTGAGCACCTAGAGTTTGTGAGGAATATCCGAGAGTTTTGGTCTGGGCAAAAGCTACAGACTTTGAGTTGATGATCTAGCTCTCCACTTGCTCCTGCCGTGGCCAGGCTGCTCTTGGTCGGCAGTGGTATTCAACTGTACAGCAGTCTAAAGAAGAGAAGGGACATCTTTTTCCTGTCTTGAGCACTCCTCGTTCGCAGTGGTGTAAGGTGGGCAACGGTCCCCAGAGGGATAACCCTGGGAGGAGCCTACCCTGCCCCACAGGTGCTGTGGTTCCCTAGCAACGAGCTCCAGCAGCAAGGGACACAGTGGCTTGTGAAATTCCTGCAGTGAACATGTGTTAAATAAACTACTGGCAAAGAGAATATCAGTCTCAGCATAATTTGCCATTCCCAAGACAAAACACTGTGTCTTTCCATGTGGCCTCTGTAACGTGGCAGCTTCAAGGTAGCCTGATTCCTCACACGGCAACTCAGTAACCCAAGACAGAGACAGCCAGAGGGAAGCTGTACCACCTTTTATTACTTAACTTCAAAAGTCACATGTCACTTCTACTGTACCCTATTAGTGAGGCAGTCATGAAGGCCCATCCAGGTTTATAGGGAGCATACAGACTCCGCCTCTTGATGGAGAAGAACTAAGCTGCTGGAAAAAGATGAGATCTGAAATATGGTTGAGGCCATTTTTTATAAATATTATCTACCACAGGATTTATAAATTTCACCAGCCTGTCAAATGAGCCTATGGCATTAAAAAAAAAAAATTAAGAACCCTCCCCTTCTAGAACCTCACTGCAACAGAAGTCCACATTACATAACTCACCCTAAAATGCTAATCACCTGGACTGAATCCTGCCTGGTGATCATATCCAGCCTGTTCTCTAGTTCAACTGTTCATCTTGTGTTTTGATGTGGTTTCTTTGAAACTATGCCTTTCAATGAACCACACCTCCAAAACACACACACACACACACACACACACACACACACACACACAGAGGCATGCACTCTTCTGCATTTCATTTTTCTGGCATAAATCCTGTCAGAACCAAAGTGAGCCTGTTTGAAACTCACCAGTGAACTCTATTTTCAACCTTTCTGAATTATATTTGCCTAAACAACTGGCCCTCCCTGCTTAGAACGCTGTCAACAAACCCTTCTGCTTTTGGCTCTCAGGCCTGTGGGGAGCCTCACCTCAGCCAGGCCCTCAGCGCACCTGTAGCCTCCGTGCCACGTTTCCCTGAGTGTCTCTGCTATCTGGTGGCCAATAGTGGTAACTGCACCCTGCGGTCCATCATAGTGACTCCCTGCACTGCTCTTTCCTTTATCCATCAAGCCAGGATGCTCTACTTATTACCTGTTTTAGGTCCCAGTATACTGCACCAAGTTATGCAAGGCAAAATCCTTGAGTTATCAAAACATATGCTAAGTGGTATTTGTGGCAAGTTAACTAATCACAACCTGCAACAGTGCCTGTGGATGTGGTTTGAAGTCTGACAGAGGGGAAAAAGGTAAAAAATATAGGAAAAAGAAAGGAAGGAAGGTAATTCTTGGGGTGTAGTGAGTTCAACTGACCCACTGGATTATATAGCTCTGAAGTTCAAAAATCAAGTGGGAGGGACTTCCCTGATGGCACAGTGGTTAATAATCCACCTGCCAATGCAGGGGACATGGGTTTGATCCCTGGTCCAGGAAGATCCCACATGCTGCGGAGCAACTAAGCCCACGGGCCACAACTACTGTACCCACGCGCCGCAACTACTGAAGCCTGCACACCTAGAGCCCGTGCTCCACGACAAGAGAAGCCATTGCAATGAGAAGCCCAGGCACCACAATGAGAAGCCCATGCACTGCATCGAAGAGCAGCCCCTGCTTGCCACAACTAGAGAAAGCCCATGCACAGCAATGAAGACCCAATGCAGCCAAAAACAAAATAAATGTTTTAAAAAATAAAAATCAAGTGGGAATCCTACATTGCATCATTGAGGACGACAACTGGATTCTGTCCTAGCTGTATAACTGACCAGCTGTGGGCAAGTTACTTGATTTCTCTGATCTGTGGTGTCATCATCAACAACGTCATGATTATAATATTTGCTCTGTATAATTGTTCTGAAAGACAATAGAATTTTTTTAACATCTTTATTGGGGTATAATTGCTTTACTATGGTATGTTAGTTTCTGCTTTATAACAAAGTGAATCAGTTATACATATACATATGTTCCCATATCTCTTCCCTCTTGCGTCTCCCTCCCTCCCACCCCTCCAGGCGGTCACAAAGCACCGAGCTGATATCCCTGTGCCATGCGGCTGCTTCCCACTAGCTATCTACCTTACGTTTGTTAGTGTATATATGTCCATGACTCTCTCTCGCCCTGTCACAGCTCACCCTTCCCCCTCCCCATATCCTCAAGTCCGTTCTCCAGTAGGTGAAAGACAATAGAATACTTTAAGAAAAACACCTAGTCAAGTGGCTAGCAAGCAGGAAGTGCCCAGTCATTGGCTGCTTTAACTAATGCTACTACAGAGATGGTTCAAAACGTTAGAATCCTTTCTGTTAAGACTAGACAAACTCTTATTACACCCATGTAATAAGTGCTAAAAATTTAGAAGGGGGTTAGACGCTAAAAATTTAGAGGGGGTTTAAATATGCAGGAGAACCTGAGGGAGAATCTGGGACCGGGATTTATTTACAAAAAAGCCATTTAAAATCTTTTTCTAAAAAGGCTTTCCCATGGAAAATGGTAACAGCTCACTGTCCCACCTCATGTCCACTAAAGCGGGGATCCCCAACCCCGCCCGCAGACTGTTAGGAACTGGGCCGCACAGCAGGAGGTAAGCGGCCAGTGAGCAAAGCTTCACCTGCCACTCTGCATTGCTCCCCATGGCTCGCCATCACTCACATTACCGCCTGAACATCCCCACGCCCCGTCCGTGGAAAAACTGTCTTCCGCGAAACCGGTCCCTGGTGCCCAAAAGGTTGGGGACCGCTGCACTTAAGGAAGAACCAGAGGAAATGAGGCCAAATGGTTTGTTAGCAATTATGCTTAAACCAGAAATAACTTAAAGACATTTATGGATCCTCTTTATGCTTTTAATCTCAAAAAAAATTGTATCTCCCCTTAAACAGAATGAAGTCCCAGATATGGACTGGCATAATATGGTCTGAATTGCCACCGCCAAGGTGGAAGAGGTCTAGCGTTATCAGCCTGCCACTGAGCAGCTGGCTGATCTCCTCCAGGTATTGTACCCCACTGAGGGTTCAATGCCATTCCTTGGTACTAACATGCTGGAAATTCAGCCTTGGCGGTAGCCAGTAACCAGTAGGTCAGCCTTGGTGAGAGGCAGCTCCATTCTGTTAGAAAAATACAGAGCCTCAATTCATATTAGTACAGTCACTCTATTTACGGGCCCATTGCTCAAGCATTTGGTGGCCAGGGAGAGATATTGGCTGAGTCATCCTGTCCACCTGGTTATTGAGCATCTCCACTAGAGTGGATGCCCTTGTATCCACTCTTATCGGTCCACCTACATATCTCCAATCTTCTAGTCTTGCTAGTTTCATGCCCCTGACCAACTAACCAAACTATTTGCTCCCTACCCAGAAGCCTATATATATATCCATATCGCTGGCCATATCTCCTCCCATACAAATCTAACAACCAAGTATCCCAGCCACAGCTCTGTCAACTGGGAGGATTCCCCTCA
Organism: Neophocaena asiaeorientalis asiaeorientalis; assembly: GCF_003031525.2. NCBI lineage: Eukaryota > Metazoa > Chordata > Mammalia > Artiodactyla > Phocoenidae > Neophocaena > Neophocaena asiaeorientalis. The sequence goes on from NW_020172625.1 coordinate 8,103,110, forward strand.
CTCTGTCCTTGAAGATCAATATTGAATGACTATTATGTGACAACTGTTCATTTCCTTCTCCCAATATACTGATCCAACCCACCTATGAACCAGACACAAGAAGTTTCCTCTTCGACCATTGGATCATCTGGAAGCTGCTGTGAGATCAAGTGCATAAGTTGAGGAAGAGGTGCTATGCCACCAAGGTGACACACCCTCTAAACCTGCTTGGGCGTGATCTGCATGAACCATTTTTCATCATGCAGTGGACTGTGGCAGCTCGTTATGATTCAGTGGTTATGATGTCGCCCAGCCCATGATGATATCATAGTCACTTGATATCCATCTCTACAGTGTCACAGTAGCCCTCATGGAGCTTTTTTTTTTTTTTCACTATGGTGAGTTGTTCTCTGCTACAGAAGGCATGGTGATGTCCAGAACCCTTCAGGTCTGTGCTGTGGTTCCCCTATCAGAGCTTGTCAGAGACTAAACAGTATCCTTTCCACCATGGGTACATCTAGCACCATTTGGTCTGCTGAATCGTTTAGCACAACCATCTGAGCAGACTGTAATGTAACCCTAACCTGTGATAACGTCCTTTCTTGCTCTGGTCTCCACTCAAAACTGGCTGTGTCCAAAATATAAAGAGGCCCAACAAGCACTGAGCCTCTTTCTTAGTGATTGAAGGTATAAAGTGCCATAAGTTGGTTTTCTCCTTAAAGGGATGTCCCAGCATACTCCAGACAATTGAACCCCTAATAACGTCACCAATACGGCAGGACCCGGAATTTTTTCAATTTGTCTTTCATCCTTTGGGCCACATATGTCTAACTAAATCATCCATAATATTTGCTACTTTCTGTTCACCGGCTCCAATTAACACTGTATTAGTGATATAATGGACCAGTGTATTATGCTGCAGAATATCAAGATGATCAAGGTTTATGAAGATTATTTTGTGCCAGAGATCAGGACAGTTGATGTAACTTTGGTCAAAATCAGTGAATGCGCCACACTGTCTTTTCCACATTGTGAACTCTTTTGATCATCTTCACTGAAAGAACTGAAAGAAAATGCATTCCCCAGACCAACAGCCATATACCAAATGTCCAATCTGCAACAATAAAGATGCCACATACAGTACAGTAGCTATAATTGGGGGTACCTTTGTTTACGTCTATATAGTCCATCTTTACTACAACCATCCACCTGGTTTTTGCAGGGGTCATGCAGCTGAATTGAACAGGAATACAATGGAGAGACTTTAAGATATTGAGCTCAGTCCCTGTATCTGTGTGGACAGTGCTCAGATAGAAACTGTCTCAGTATATACGTCTATTTGGGGAAGAATTGAAGAAATATATATTGTATATACTTGCTGGAGAGTTGCAGAAGCCTACCTCCAGGGACCCTTCCTCCCCTTCAAGTGATGGGCTTTGGGTCTTAGAACCACTCAAATATGAAAACTGGGAGAAAGATTATTTATAGTGGAAAAGTGACATCAGTCTTTTGCTCACCAATTCTTAATTTTTTTCTGGTGATACAAGTCAAGCATCTCCCCAGTTGGCAACCCATTTTTCTCATCCCCCAAAACACCATAGCCTATTAACCAACACTATTGATCCCTGCAGGTCAAGGTGCTCTGCCTGATATTCCACCCTCGCTGTTAATTATGATAATTATGCATACTTTGCATCTGATGTTTACGTTCTGCCACTGGCCTCGGTTACTCTTCCCATTGACACTAGGAAGATTAATTTTGCAAAAGCACCTATGATTGATAATCCCCGCCTACAAGGACAGCTACCACTGAGCTTTCAGTGATTTTGGTGCCCCTCACGAGTACATTCATTGCCACTTTTATACAAGCAGTGTGTCCTGGGTCTTCTTTGAGAATCCAGCCAGCAGGTGGCTTCTCTGGTCTTATTAATAAATCCATTCTTCATGCCCACCTCTTTGAACATACCGACTCCTTCCTCCATGTGCCTCCACATCAGTTCTGGCATCTCCACGTCATTTGCTGAAGGTCATCATCATGTTCAAGCTTCCCATCCCAGTGGCATATGGGGACCAGCTGCATGTTTAATCCCACGTTACGGGGATTAAATCCCAGCGTCATTTCACTCTCCCGCATCCGGCTTTATATTCTGCTCCTCCACCACCCTGCCCATCCCGATAGTCTCAAAATCCATTCCTGCACATGCTCCCCTGGTTCTACACAATACATACTAGCCATGCCCTGCAATTATTTGGGTGAATACCTATTTCTCCCACAGTAAGTTTTTTTTTTTTTTTTTTTTTTTTTTTTTTTTTTTTAAATTTTTTTTTTTTTTTTTAAATTTTTTTTTTTTTTTTTAAATTTTTTTTTTTTTTTTTAAATTTTTTTTTTTTTTTTTGCGGTACGCGGGCCTCTCACTGTTGTGGCCTCTGCCGTTGCGGAGCACAGGCTCTGGACGTGCAGGCTCAGCGGCCATGGCTCACGGGCCCAGCCGCTCCGCAGCATGTGGGATCTTCCCGGACCGGGGCACAAACCCACGTCCCCTGCATTGGCAGGCAGACTCTCAACCACTGCGCCACCAGGGAAGCCCTACCACAGTTAAGTTTTAAACCTCCCCTCCTGGGTTATCCTGAGACCTAACCCTGGTTATTGCCCCCAGGCAATGAGCTGGAGGCTGGGGATGGGAGTGTCAGATCTTGAGAACAAACATCATCTTGTAACACAGCCACCTCATGGGTGGTCTTTGAATGTTCTCCAGGCAAGAGGAGACTGTTGCTTCTGCCAGCCCCGTGGGTTCACAGGAATATAGGGAGGGGTTCAAGGTTCTTAGACACATCCTTGAAAATGTCTTCATCCTGAGGCCCTGACTTTAGCACGGGAGACTGGTGGAGGCTGTGCACTTGAATAGTGTTCTTTGCAGCCCAGCCACCTTATTTAAATCTTGGGCCTGATTTTTAGCGCAGATTGCCCTATAGCTGCAAGAGATAAGACTCTTTTTACATGCTGCCAAGCATGCCTTCTGGCTCTTACAGCTTCCCTTGAGTTAATAGTTGGCTGACCAGGATGTGTTCTTTTCCTTCAAAGATTCCGAGGCAGACATCCAGCCAACTCCATCATCTTTATAATAGCCACTGCCCATACCACTCAAGTGCTGAGCTTCTGAACAACTCAGGGCTTCCCCTTTCACTTATACCTCACACAACCCACCACACTGAGAGCCTTAGAAACTGTGATGCTACCGCAGGCAAAGGATAACATCATCCACTTACCACTAGCCAACCACCAGTAAGACATTTCCAGAGACCATTTTAATAGCTTGTTTTCTAGGGCTAGTTCTGGTCCAAATATCTTAGTTCAGATTCACCCTAAAGCAGAACTTGAGACTAGGACTTGAGTGCAGGTTGTTTATTCGTAAGATGAGCCCAGGAAACAAGAGTGAAGAAGAGGGGAAAGTGAATCAAGAAAGAAAGAAAAGTCAGTATTAGTATGCATTGTCAAGGTTGGCCCTATCTTGATTCTCCTGGTACCTTCTGAAAAGTAGAATTTTCCATCTGAAGGATGGAAAGCTGTAGCATTTATTCAGTGGCTCCCATCCCCCATTGGCTGAGGACTGCTCCTGGGGCCATTAACTCCCCTCACTTCCAGGCTGCTCTTGGGGGGGGGCGGGGCCTCATCTTTGAATATTAATTAAAGTAATAATCTACAGAAAAGTATAACCTCATGAATTCTGAGTCTTATGGACATAAATTCTTTCTTTAACCCAAAAGACCCTCATAATCATAGGCTTATAGATAATATTCACCAAGTTTGGGGGTTTTGATACAATTTACTCACGGCAACATTACCTGTTGACTATATAGATTCAATGAAACCGACCATTTTAAAGCTCCATATCCGTTCCTTACATAAGACTAGAAAGCCATAGAAAAGTAGGCAGTAGAAACTTTAAGTGAATTTTTAGCAAGATCAAATATAGATACCAATTTAACTAAGATTTCCATAGGTCTATTATATCTTAACCTTATTGTCTAAAATGTTAATTATCTTGGCACTAAACTTTAGATTTCATAAAGTTGTTCCTGTACAAATTTCATGATTAAATGATGTGGTAAAAAATCCAACATGAGCACACAACAGTCACTATAAATAGTCCCTTCAACATCAAACACATACATACACAATTACATTTCATATTTATTAAGACCTGACTGTTAGAAAACAATCATGAGAAATATTTAAGACTAATGAGGAATATGAAAAAATAGAGAAATAAGAGCTGAAGAATTTATATACATACATGACTATGGAATTCTCTTGGCCAAAAAACAAAGTCGCCACATGTCTGCCTCTTGGGAGATATGAAAGGTAATAAGTATTGAATGGGTCAGATGGTCATTGAGAAAACATGAAAAAAATGACTGGCCAGTGGGTCTGTTGCAATGGGGTAGATATAGGCTGGGGTTCTTCCACACACCGTCCTAGTTTCCTAGTGGCTGTCACTTTATCCAGCTCTTCCTTGTGGGAGAAGTTGTGGCTTTAGGCTTTAAGCCACATTCTTGGTCATGACTTCTGGGAGGGTCCTGCCTCTTAAATCCTATACCTTCCTCTCAGCAAGACTCCAGAGCTACTTTTTTTCAATCCAAGCATCTCAGTGGACTAATGTCAAGAACACCTGAAATACTGTTGACCCCAGGTTTGAGTATCGTGCTTCTGATTGGTGGAGGCCTGCTATTCGGTCCAGTTTAAGAGAGTGGTCCTCCTTGGGGAGCCTAAGAGGCAGCGGAATGTAAAGCGAAGGGTATGAATTTAGGCATTGGGCACACCTGGATTTGAATCCGAGCTCACTGGATGACTTGGAGAAATTATTTATACTCTCTGAATTTCTACTATCTACTACATGAAAAAAACTAATGATGGCCATTTTTCAGGGCTGGGTCAAGAATAATTTGTATAGAGCTCCTGTCCTATTTTCCACTCAGTAAATAACAGTGTGATATGGGGTTGGAAAGTGTGGGCTCTAGGGCTCTTGCCACGTAGTCACTGTTTGATCTTGGACAAATTATTAACCTCTCCATGCCTCAGTTCCCATGTCTGCAACATTGGAATAATGACAATACCTTCCTCACTGGCTTGATGTGAAGAGAAAAAGTATTGCTGCTCTTTGTACACTGACCTCTTTCTATTCATCCAACATAAGCTTATTAGTATCTCAAAAACTTTGTGCCTTTTTCCCTGACTGTAATGTTCATTCAAAGACCAGTTTGTTTGTTTGTGTGTGTGTGTGTGTGTGTGTGTGTGTGTGTGTGTGTGTGTGTGTTTATAAAACATTTAGAACAGTGCCTGGCACACAGTTAGTGTTCCATATGAATGAACTATTGATAATAAGGAGGAAAAAAAAAAAAGATTGAGCTATTACAGTATCACTATTATCCCGTAACCCTATAGAACTGAAAATCCTGAGGTCAGGCTCTTCCAGAACCAGTTCCTCTGTCTTCTAGAAATCTTCAAAAGCTAGCTGAACTGCTGCATGTAAGTTCACTAAGAAATATATCTCTCCAGGACACCTCCATTCCCCAATCCCTTTATCATGCACTTAGTATGTGTGCAAATAAAATACCACATCCACACTCTTGTCCTTGCCATTAATCTTACTTGGCACTCAGCTGGTGCCCAGAGGACAACACTGGACTTGGAGTTTGAAGAGCCAGGTTTCAGACTCTGCTCAGCCTTTGCTGGGTGACCTCTGGATCTATCACATAACTTTTCAGTATCTTTCTTTCTTTGTCTTAAGCACTAATTTCCTCATTATCTGTTGAAAGGATTAAATAGGTAATATAATTTGTATATATGTAAATAATATTGGGTCACTCACCTGCTCAATGGCTCTCCTTTGTCCTCAGAACAACATTTAAACTCCTCACCATGGCCTTTGCCTGTCAGACGCACCCCACTACTTCGCTTCCCCTCTCTCCACTATAAATACATCAAACACACCAAGTTTACTCATAGCTCAGCAGCTTTGCCCTCGTGTTTTCCCCCGTCTGTAATGTCCTTCTCCAGATCTGTTCACAAGGGTTTGGGGGGTCTATCTGTTTGTTTGGGGCCTTCTTCAGATTTCTCGCCAAGTGTCCTCCCGTGGGAGGCTTTCCCCACCTGCCGAGTCTAAGTGGTGCTGTCCCAGCTGCTCCCTATCACATCATCCTCTTTCATTTCCCTCATTGCACTTATCAACATCTGAAATTATTTTGTTCACTTATTTAATATTGCTTCTGTTTTATGTTTTGGTTTTTTGGCTGCAAGGCATTTGGGATCTTAGTTCCCCAACCAGGGATCGAACTCGCACGCTCTGCATTGGAAGGCAAAGTCTTAACCACTGGACCGCCAGGGAAGCCCCTGTTCACTTATTTAACAATTTTCTCTGAAGGCAAGCGCCATGTCTGTTTGGTTGACAGCTCTCCCCACAGTGTCTAGACAGCACCTGGCCTATGGGAGATGCTCCTTAAATATTTGTGTATAAATGGATGTGGACATGCTCCACAAAGGGGTACGAATGCCGGTGTCCTAGAGGATGTATTGCACTGGCTGTGACCACTCACTGCTAGAGCCACAGCCAAGAGAGCAGCTGTTCTCAGGGAGCCAGCCTCAGAATCCCCTGGAAGGCTTAAGACACACATCGCATCAGGAACCCCCAGCGTTCCTGATCCAATTGGTCTGCGTGGGACCCATGAATGTGCATTACTAATAAGTTCCCAGACAGATGCTGATACTACTGGTCCACAGACCACACTTTGAAAACCACTGCTCCCAAGGATCTAAGATCCTCCTTTGTGTCTTCAGAAGCAGAGGGGAAACAAGGCCAGACATTTGAAAAGAGACCATACTAAAAGGCTCAGGAGGAAAACAACCCAACACCAAACCAAAAAACCCACAAACACCCAGAGCTAGACCCAACCAGATAATACGGTTTACATTTTATGGCTTTGAGTTCCGAGAGCCCTCTGAGTCCCAGCTTCCTGACAGATCCAGCCTCTCTTCCCCAGCCCCTTTCTTCAGAGCATATGCACATGCCACATAGAGATAGTAAGATGTTTCACCCCACAGCCTTAGCAGGAACAAAACCAACGAGAACATAATACAACACAAGAATTGCATAATCTGAGCAAATGTGATACATACAATATAGCAGGAAGTCTTTATTTCCTTAACAGTGCCTTATGTATTTTGCAGCTCCCTCCAGGTCCTAGGGCAGGGCTTTGTCCCTGGAGTGTGCCTAATGAATATCAGAAGTGAACTGAGTTACCGCTTATAACATCTCTCCACCCACAGAAGCACAATATACTTTACTGATGTTACCCATTTGTTCTTATCCAACTGTATTTATCCATAGTACCTGGGATCATTTATTATTTTTAAAGTTGCTGTAGCTTTCTAGATAGCACACAGGCTCAATAAACTACACCTTTATCCTTCCTTCTCTCTGTACTGTCTTTCTGGATCATTATCGTGGAAACCTGTGCTTAATTACTAGCCTTGTATTTATTTCAGTTGTCATGGCTTGCCATGACTGTGGGCTGTTTTTGAAGAAAAACATGCATAAAAATTTCTCCCTTAAAGCTCAACAATAACTAATTACCCTTTAATGCCATCTATGATCCTCTTGAGAATGAAAATTAAACTTCCCACTATGTTTCCCTTATCCTTTTTTTTTTTTTTTTTTGTGGTTGTGTGCCCCTTACATATAGAGGACCCTGTTTTCTTGCACACAAGTATTTCCAAAAGCCTATTGGTCTTCAAAACATAGACTAAAGCAGGAGTAGGAGGACATGAGGACTGACAAGAGATGACCATAGCATCTAGATGCACAGTAACGTTTCTCTGTGGATATCACTGAGTTCCAAATAACGAACAAGATAAAGTAATGGACAGAAGAATACTAGAAGGGGTGCAGATCAAGCTCCACCTGTGGTAGTCATGGGTATACCAGTCCTCTTCACTCCCCAGCCCTAAGTCTCAGGCAAAACCTTTGCTCTAGACCTTAAAAGGACATGCCAGAAAGAAACTGGAGTCCAAGCAGGTCTAAGACAAGGAGCAAAAGAGAATCTTAGAGTGTGAAAGTAGAGAAAATGAGTGAGAAGATGGAGAGAGCACAAAAGAGAAGGAGATAGAGATGCAGAGACTCTTCTAGAAGGATGAATCACTCTTCCGACCTAGCTACACACACACACTCCCCCAAAACACCCTGCAAGTCCCTCAACCTGGAAGTCCAAGCTTCCACAGACTGATTCACCACCCAAGCCCTAAATAAACTGCTTGACTTAGTTCTGAAGCGGATTAATCTTAGCCTTAGTCACTCTTAGATTAGTATTTCCTTTATACCTGCAGTGGCCGCCTGTTTTGTCCACCCAAGGTGATTAATGGACTAAAGTCATTTTTCTGACATCAACTTTATGCAGCCAGGTTTTTATTCTTCTTTTAAGACCATTCAAAGCCTAAATAAAATAGAATGTGGCCTCAGGATTCTCATCCAGATTCAAAAAATTGAAACAATTCCTTCATTCCTAGACCAGGTTAGAGAAACGTAAACAAAGAAATCACAAGAAGTTAAAATGTGGCAGCTGTTTGCCAACCCTCAGCCAAAAGGTAATCTTTTATGAAAGGATGTCTTGAAGAGCAAGTGTCATGCTTGCAGATCTTTGTGGAATTTAAGGGATTTAAGAAATTTCTGACTGATGATTTATGGGTGAAGACAACTGGTATATCACATCTGATCCCCATAATGGCCCAGTGAGAAAAAAGAATTTCATTTTATACATAAGGCAACTGAAGTTCAGAGAAGGTAAGTGATACACCTATGATCACACAGCAAGGACCAAGAACTAAAACCCAGGCCTCCTAACTCATAGTCTAATGCTTGTGAAAGTATGTACAGGCAAAATGTTGGCCCTCCCCAAACTTAAGACAAAGAAATGTATCTCCTTACAGTCAGCACTATTAAAAATCTCCCACAAAAGTATGCTTATACTTACATTCGCCCATAGAAAGCATAATCGTCTTATTAAAAAGTCAAGATTGGGGCTTCCCTGGTGATGCAGTGGTTGAGAGTGTGCCTGCCGATGCAGGGGACACGGGTTCATGCCCCAGTCCGGGAAGATCCTGCATGCCGCAGAGCGGCTAGGCCCGTGAGCCATGGCTGCCGAGCCTGCGCGTCCGGAGCCTGTGCTCCGGAACCGGAGAGGCCACAACAGTGAGAGGCCTGCGAACCGCAAAAAAAAAAAGTCAAGATTGCTTGCATTTTTTTCCTCCCAAGACAATAATGTATGAAGTTGAAAGGACAATAATCAAGAACTAGATGTCTAGTTCAAAAACAATGGCAGCCAAAGCAAATCTTCTTTATCCTTTAATTTCCTCTCAGTCTCTCAAAGAATATATTGTTTGCTATGAATCAAGGATAGTCAGACATTGTTGAAAGCTTCAATAGGAAAAATAGAGGCCCAAACCAAACACAAAAAAGGGAACCCAGAGGAAACAGGTATAATGTAGGAATATTTAAAAATAAAAAAAAATTTTTTTTAAACCATCATTATTTTCATTGAGACAAGAGGAGATATTTCATCCATAGAAACTAAACAGTGTGCTATGGAAAAAGAATCAAGAATTTAAAAAGTTCTTTGAAAACTCAGAGTATGACCAAACGACTTACAAATTCAATAGAGGAGTTAGATGATAAAAATTAAGTAAATCTCCCAAAATGTCTTACATAAAAGACAAAGAAATGGAAATAAGAGAAAAAAGACAAGAAACTTAAAGAGGAAATCAAAGATATCTACCAAGTGACAAATAGCAGTACCAGAAAAAGGATATAGATAAAATGGAAGGAATATTATCAAAGAACTAATACCCAAAACAAAACCATCCGGAATAGAGGAACGTAAGTCTCCAGTTGGAAAGAGCTCACCAACTGCCTGATTTAAACAAACAAAAAAAGACTCACACCTCAGCATATCACAAAAAAATTTTTGGAGGAACAAACTAAAGATTCATACCACTTTCAGACAGGAAAAACAAGTCACAAAGGATGGGGAATCAAAAGGATATTTGATTAAATATTAAATATTTAAATATTAAATATTAAAATATTTAAAAATATATATACATATTGCCAAGAGAAAAAAGAAAAAATAACTTCATTAAGTGAAGTGCACCCTTAATTCACAACAAGTATGTTTTTGAAAACTAGATATGGCTTGGCTGTCTCAGAAACCTTTCTTGTTATTCATTTGCATCAGACTCAGTCATTATTAAAGGAAATTTTGCAAAAAAAAAAAAAGGATATTTGATTCTGAAGAGCAACACCAACACCAAAAGGTGTGAAGACAATTACTTCAAAATGTTTAAGCAACAGTGCCTGCCAAATTCTGTATCAAATTACAAATCAAGTGTGAAGATAAAGACACTTACATACATGCAAGGGCTCCAAAAATTTAGCTCATGTGTCCTTTCTTAAGAAGCCACTGTAGAACGTGCTTCAGCAAGGTAAAGGAGTTTTAACAACAACAAAGGAGACAGCACGGAATACAGAAAACAGGGACCCTACAAAAGGAAGTCACAGAATTGAGAGGCAGAGCGGTGACCAGCAATTCAGAATGGACTAAGGGGACCAAGGACAACAATGGTCAACCTAGAACCACATTCTCAGTAAAACTCTTTTCCTTTTTAGAAAAACAAAAGCTAAAATTGCTTACCACCAAAAGACTCTCACCAGAGAAATGTTAAAAAAAAAACATACCTGAAGATGGAAAATGATCACAGGTGACTGAAGGAAATAGGACGGAGGGGATAAAGAAATAGGCTAAGATCCTGGTAAATATAAACACATAGAGATTGACTATATAAGTCAGTAATAATGAAGTCTAATTAGGGGGGGAAACAAAAGAAGATAGAACTAAAACCCTGACAAAAATAATGTGTAAGACAAATGCCAAGGTTCTTGAATTCGGGGGGAATCGGATTAACTTAGATTTTGTTAAGAACACACATTAAGATTGTAAGGGTTAACAGGAAATAATTGAACCTTTATACCATCTTTGAAGTAAGAACTGCAATTAAGAGTAACCCAACAGCCCTAGCCAGAAAGAAAGCTCTTCCCTACCATAGAATTTCAGCTAATACATGTAAAAGAAATTAAAAATTAGGAAGTCACCATTTTGTAGCCCTTAACAAAAAAAAAAAAAAAAAATGGGTCCAGCAAGGATTACAAATGAACAGTAAAACCAACAGGTAAAAATTTGATGGAGAATGAAATATTTGCAAAGCAAATATTTCACAGGTTACTTGTGAGTCACAAGAGGAAAAACCAAACATCATGTTGAAGGCATTAAGCTTACCCCATCTGAACCCAGTGATGGATATTCTCATCACTATTAAATGGAATGAGACATTATGTGCAACTTGATGTGATGCAATGGGAAGTAAACAACATTGCCTATGATGTATTCTTGCCAAAAATGCTTAGCCTGAATCTAATCAAGCCTTTAGCTCTCATTTGTAGTTCACAGGAAATACAGGGACTAGAAGAACAAGTTAAACAGGACTACAAGGAATCAGTCAAACAAAACCAGAACTGAGGTCATTCTACAGTTAACTCGACAATGTCATGAAAAGGCGTGTGTGGGAGGGAGGAGAGGAGTATTCTAGATTCAAGGAAGCTTAAGAGACATAAAACATTATGACCAAAAGATACATACAAACCAAGATTGGATCCTAGTACACACTAAGTAACTGCAAAAGCTATTTTGGAAATAGTTGGAGAAATCTGAATGCTGAGTACTCAGTGATATTAGGGAATTATAGTTGATGTTGTTAAGTTTGATGACGATATTGCAAATATGTAGAAATATTCTTATTTTTAAGAGACCTATATTAAACTATTTAAAATACAAGTTTTTTCCTTTCTGCAATTTACTTTTAAATACGTAAAGAAAAAATAAATATATGAAGTAATTATGGCAAAATGCTAATATTTGTTAAATATAGGAGATGTTTTTTTCATTAAACTAGTGCTGCTCACACTTTAAAGTGCACATGAATCAACTGGGACCTTGTTCAAATGCAGATTCAGACTTAGCAGTTCTGGGGGGCCTCGGATTCTGCATTTCTGAGAGGCGCTCAAGTGGTACCGATGTTATTGCTTCATGAACCACATTTTCAGTAGCAAGATATTATAATATTTTCTATGCATTTCGGATTGTTAATTAAGGCTATTCACTAAAGGAAAAGAAATGAGTGCATAAAATCCAAAACAGAAGAAACCAAAGTCAAATTGAAAATAAATTCTGAAGAAAGTGTCACCAGCAAAGCCCATTCTGGGTAATAAAATAAAGTCTAACCTTTTTTTTCCTTTCCCTTTGTGCTTAGTCTTTCACTTGCTTGTAGGACGCCGCACTCGGAAGCACTGCACGCAGCACTTCAGACGGAGCTCTTAGTGAGAAACGGCTGTGCTGACACTTGCACTCGGAGGACGCGTGCGCAGAAGCGCCGCGCAGAAGCGCTGCGCAGGACGCCTCCGTTCAAGATGGCAGCGGCGGGCTGTGTGCAGAGACGCTAGGCCTGGCGCTGGGATCTGGAGCCTAAGCAGCACAGCTGCGTCCAACATGCAAGAGCTCTGCTCCCTCCCCTCCCCACTGACAAGATCCCTATGAAACACACCTGCCCACAGCCGGTGGGGAGAACAAGTACTCCAGAGTGCTAGCTCGCACCTCTCCATTCTTGGATCGAAGAATAGAACTTTCCTTTGCTTCTGAACCAAACTTGGTCTCATTCTCTTGGCTACAACGACACTGGGCAGGAAGACCCTTTTAGGGTACCAACCCGAAAGGGTCAGTAACAAAAGCAGTGGTAGAAAAAAAGAGGGAATATAGGACACAGCAGGATGAGAAAGCAAAAGATAACTTAGAAATAAATTTGGGCACATCAGGAATCACAAAAAAAAATGAAATCAATTTACCTGTTAAATGACTGAGATTGTCAGGCTGGAAAATAAAAACTCTAGTCATATCCTATATACAAGAGAAAGACCTAAAACATAAGAACATAGAAAAGCTGATAATAAAACAACTGAAATATAGATAGTACTAACCAAAATAAAAGCTTTTGTAGCTATAGTACTAATACAAAATAGAATTTAAGGCAAAAAATATTATTAGGTTAAAGAAGTTCCCTAGGTTGGTAAAAGTTTCAGGTACTAAATTGTGGTATTCTTGTAAAATGGAACACTCTTAAGAGCAGTGAAAAGGAATGAACCAGAGTAAAAACAGTAAGTTATAGAAAGATGTGTGCAATATTATACCATTTCTATAAAGTATAAAACCAGGCAGAAAATATATGCACACACGTGTGTGTGTGTGTGTGTGTGTATATAATATGCAAATACATGTGTGTGCACGTGTGTATAGTTTAGGGATACATAGACATGGGAAAATTATAAAGAAGTACATGGGAATGACAGAACATGAATTCAGAATAGTGGATCCTTCTCAGCGGAGAGAAACACGGGAATAACAAGTGTCCTGGAAACATTTTATGTATTAAATGGCTCTGGTGTTTATTATGTTTATTACATTAGTCTTCTATATTTCATAATATTTTTTCAAAGATGATGTAATGAGAACATGTACTTACCATTTGTTCAAATCCCATTGTAATGGCAGAAAAAAATATTTTTAAAAGAATGAATTCCTAATAGCTTCAGAAGCAACAGCAAAAAGGGGACACAAACCATCAGACTAAAACAGTGCAGGTTCTTACATAGAGTAGTAAGAGCAGGGAAATCATATCCCCAAACCCATAGCAGGACAAAGAAAAGAGCAGTCCTCTGGGAGAGACTGGAAGCTCACAGTCATGACTTGAAAGCACATCTCAGTTGCTAACACCTGGAAAACTCTCCAAAAGCAATTGTTGACAGGCTGACTTAATTAAGTCCACCTGCAGCAATCATCACGGAATAACTGGGCCAGACTGACCCTTCTCTTTCTCCCCCTCCTCTTTAAAGCTGAGGCAAGTGGAGCTGCATGAGATTAAATGATCTGCCGAAGGTCATACAGGCTCTTAAGTGTCAGTCTACACACCAAGCATCTCTTTCCACTTTACCGTTTAGTCTTCCAGGAAAATAGCTTTAAACCAAATGATCTCTAAGAATGCATCCAATTCAAAAACTCTTTATTAATTTTAAAAAATATTTTTAGTTTTTTTCAAACTCTTTAAGATTCTTCAAAATGTTTCACTAGTACCTCTCCCTAGTGCCTGCAAGCTCCAGAACCTTCTACTTCTAACCATAAATAAGTGAATAAATTGGATTATCTTTTTTTGCTTTTTTAAGGCAGGAAAGTATTAGCAATTCTGTTAAATCTATTTCGAGGTAATGAAAAGTAAAGCAACAGTAGCACGTATAAAAACGGAGCCCTGGTGAGACAAGACACTGATAGGTAAAAGTTCATGATGAGTTATTCTTGTCCACAGTTTAATAAGACTCAGTGGTTTAGGTATCCATTTCCCCTAATGGCCTGAGGGAAATTGTTTCCTGCCACAGACCCTGGGATTACCACAGTAATCTCTCTAAAGATGTTGTATGTTAAAACATGAATTGTATGCCGTATCTTCCTCATAATTCTTGCCATTTAATTTCCAAAAGGATTGTGGTATGTTTTTGAGTTCATCCATTCTTTTCAGTTTATATTTATTGAGGGCCCACCATATACAGACTTGGGGCACACCATATATGCTGGGAGCCACATAGAAAATGCCTTTGAGTCTCAGCACGGACGAGACCCATAGTGCCAAGCAAAGCTGGTGCTGTCAGGTGTACATATGAAAAAGCAAAGTTCTCGTTTGCAAAGCTTCCTGCCTCCTGGTGGTTGGTGCCGTGTAAGTGGTCTCTCTTGCCCAGTGCTAATATACAGACTTAGGCTCCCACATGAAGCCTAGTATCTAGTGGGAGAGGTTGGTCAATGAGAATGTCAGTAACTAAAAAAATTACAGATTTTGAAAAATGCTAGGAAAAGAAAAAAACCAGGATGTTGAAATGTAGAGTTTCTGGGGAAGGATACTTTGGATAAGGAGGTCAGGGAAAACCTCTCTGAAGAAGGGATATTTGACCTGAAACCTGAAGAATAAGAGGGGGCTGGGTAGAAGAGAGCTGGGGAACAGCAGTCTGACATGGGAGCAGTTAATACAAAGTTCCTAAAGTGGGAATGAGCTTAGTATTCTTGGGAGACAGCAAAAGCCGGTGTGACTGAAACACAAGAAAAGAGAAGAACCCTATCAGATGAGGTTCAGGGTGGGCAGGCCACAGATCAAACAGGTCTGAATGCCTTGGAAATGAATCTGGATCCTACTCTAAGAATAATGAAAACCCAAGTAAGTGTGTTAAGCAGACGGGTCTTCCCGTGTCCCTTGTCAAACATCAATCCCCATTTTTTCAAGTACACACCTACCAGGAGGGCCAGGCTAGGACCTATAAAAACGAGGCATCAGGGCCTTTAACGAGCATCATAGGTGATCCTGATGCATCCCCAGTTACAACCCATCACTCTAGATCACACGCTCAGGGAGACATTCCAGTATTTGATTCACCTGGGGTCAGTGTTAACTCAAAATATAAACAATCCAATAAATTGTTACATTACTTACAATATGGAAAAGCAGTGAGTGTTATTAGCACACCAAAATCTAGAAAAGTCAAACAAAAACATGGATACAACTCTCAGGGTTTGGTTCGGAAAGCTGTTTTTCAGTCCTTCCTGGTTAAGAGGGCAGCTATAGAACACTTGGCTGAATCATCCCCCTGGCTTAATGGGATTTACGGAAAAAAAAAAAGAGACACTGTACAAAAGAATAGAAAGTCCCAACAGGACTTCAAAATAAAAATATCCATCATCAGGAACGCAGATCCTAATGTTCAGTAAATATAATGTGATTGAGAAACCATCACCGACTGGTTCAAATCATGACCCCTGAAACTAAACTCTGTAAACTTCGTAGCCAAAAGAAAGAAAGGAGAACAAAGCCTCCACTGGGGATGGAGGGTGGAGGGTGGATAGTGAAAATACTTAACAACAGGTAGCACATGGTCATGGATCAGTCAGCACAGCGGCCAGCTGTGAACCCCTGAAGCTACATGTACAGTGTTTGAGCAGGAAGGAGGTGAACGTCAGACCCACTTCCTCTATTCCCACTCTCCTATCCACCACGGACAAACCAAGAGGTCACTCCAAAACTGTAGGACCTCTTCTGAGGCAGTTAGAGCCACTGCCACACCCCTAAAGTGATTATTACTTTCTCTCTATCCATTCTGAGTCTTCAAACCCTAGAAATGCAGCATGAGCAGTGATGCTGATGCTGGCCGTGAGCTCAGGAGGGCTCTGAAAGCAAGTGTTGCTCTCTAGGCATTGTGGTTTTTCAGGTACCACTTCTGATCAAAACAAAGCAAGAAAGCAAATTTCAGGGTTGGGAAGATCTCTCCTTTTTTTTTTTTTTTAATTTTTTGTTTTGCGATAAGCAGGCCTCTCACTGTTGTGGCCTCTCCCATTGCGGAGCACAGGCTCCGGACGCGCAGGCTCAGTGGCCATGGCTCACGGGCCCAGCCACTCCATGGCATGTGGGATCTGCCGTGTCCCGATGCAGGATGTGTCCCCTGCATCGACAGGCGACGCTCAACCACTGCGCCACCAGGGAAGCCCTAATTTATTTATTTATTTTTTTGACTGCGTTGGGTCTTCGTTGCTGCGTGCGGACTTTATCTAGTTGCGGTGAATGGGGGGCTACTCTTCATGGCGGTGTGCAGGCTTCTCATTGTGATGGCTTCTCTTGTTATGGAGCGTGGGCTCTAGAGAGCCAGGGCTTCAGTAGATGCGGCACGTGGGCTCAGTAGTTGTGGCTCACGGGCTTTGTTGCTCCGCGGCATGTGGGATCTTCCCGGACTAGGGCTCGAACCCGTATCCCCTGCATTGGCAGGCGGATTCTTAACCACTGCTCCACCAGGGAAGTCCGGAAAGACCTCATTTTTCAAGGAACAGTACACAGAAGACAACACTGCAATACTTATGGAATATTCTGCAACAAAAGAGAAAGGACATTGTGTCAAGCTGCAAGAGAATGCCTTACTTGTTGAGAAAAATATACTTCATAATACTAAAAACATAAAATAAAAATAAAAAGCATTTGTGTTATGTTCAAAGGCAATAACATATAAGAAAACGGTGCCTTTGAAGTTAGATTCATAGTGGAAAATCTTTACAAATAATATCACAGAAGAAGAGCCACTCTCCCTAATACTTAAAGAGCTCCCAGAAATCAAAAAGAGAAAACCCAAAAAACCAGTAGAAAAATGGGCAAAGACCATTCACAGAAAAAGAAGTACAAATGACTGTAGATTTATGAAGAGTTGCTTAACCTCACTCATAATGAAGGAATGCAAATTAAGACTATCCTGAGATACCATTTTCCTCCTCTACTAGATTGGCTAAAATTCAAAAAAGTAAAAGCACATTCTTTTAGCAAGGAAGACCGACACTTCACTCTGATTGCTAGTAGGAATTTAAATGGACAACCCCAGTCACTTGTTAAAGTTATTAAAGATACTATTGCAGATTCTTTTAATCCAGCAATTCCATTTCTGGGAATTTATCCTGTATCCATAAGTTCATACCTTTAAAGTGACTTATATATAAAGTTATTCATTGTACAATATTATTATGACAGCAAAAGATTGGACCATCAATGATAGGGGACTGGTTAGATAAATTATGATTGGGGGAGGAGCTGGGGGAGGAGAGAATCATGTTGCAGAACAGTGTATATAATAACCTTGTGTATATAAAAAAGTTTGTTTCATCATTCCTCTATAAAGGGGCATTTTGATTGTTTTCAGTTTGCGGCTATTACAAGTAAAATTTCTATGAACATTCATGTACAGATTTTGTGAACATGAATTTTCATTTTCATTTTCATTTCATTTCATTTTCATTTGAATTTTCATTCATGTACAGATTGTGTGAACATGAATTTTCATTTCTATGGGATAAATGCCCAGGAGTGTGATTATAAGTCATACGCTAAGTGTGTGTTTAGTACTTTAAGAAACTGCCAAAGTATTTTCCAGAGTGGCTGTATCATTTGACCTTCCCACCAGCAATGTATGAGAGATCCTTATCCTTGCCAACATTTGGTATTGCCACTATTTTTAATTTTAGCTGTTATAATAGGTGTGTAGTGATAGCTCAGTGTGGTTTTCATTTGCATCCCCCTAATGGCTAATGACGTTGAATGTCTTTTCATGTCTTTATTTGCCATGCATATATCCTCTTCAGTGAAATGTCTCTTCATGCCCTTTGCTCATTTTCTAATTATATTGTTTGAACACACACTTGTAAAAAGTTTATGGATTTACTTTATAAATGCATGTTTATTTTGTAAGCACGAAGGAAATATAACAAGGCTATATGATGATATGGATAATTAAATTAGTTTCAGGAGACAGAATGATGATGTCACTAAGACAAATATTGGGGAGATAGTACCAAGATATGAACATAAAAAGGAAAAATAAAGAGAAAAAAGGAGGGGGAGTGAGGGAAAGTGGATAGAGGAAGAGAGGGAGAGAGAAGAGAGGGAATACAGAGTACAGGGGCAAAGACAGGGAGGGTTAGAACAGAAAGAATAAAGAAGGGAGAATAGCAAGAGAATAATGGCTCCAAGGAGAAAGATGAAATAAATCAAGGTTAAGTACACCCTAGGACTAAGGGCTTTTATTGGGGACTAGAATGCACCTCCAAGACGAGTGGACAAGGAGACTGAGGTTTTCCATAAAGAAGTTTTTGGTATTTTAAAATCGAACTGAAACCTGCAAAGTGGTGAGACTGACTTTTTCAACTAAATCTAGGCTGATTGTTAATGGTGAAGTTGAAAGAGAATTAGAGTCAAAGGATATGATTTTTAATCCCAGCTCTGTCAAAGACTGAGACCCCGGACAAGCTTTTATTTGTAGACTAGGAAATCTGCCCTTTCTCTCTCTTGGGGGTGTCGTATGCTATAAGGCACTTCCTAGAAAACACTTTTGCACCTGTAAGGTATTCTACAAATAAAAATTGTGATTGCTGATATTACAATGATGTTGTGCTCTTCACATTATAGTTAATTTCAAATGTAAATGATACAATAATCTACATAAGTATATAGGACCACAGAGAACAAGGTGGGGTGCAGGAGACATGAAAGAGGTTAGAGTTAATGGCATGGGAGGCTGTGACCCAGTACAGCCTTTGGTGAGAGGAACCTCTCAACCTCTGTCTTCCTGTTATGGCAGTAAGAGGAAAGCCTGGGGTCATCTAGCAGGTAGAGAGGTGGGAAATTCCAGGGGTGGTTTCCCATACTGAACCCTGTCTTCCCAATCCAATTAGACACCAATTCAAAGACACTGTTCTCTTCTCAAAGCCACCACTGGATCAAAATCCTTATCACTTCATACCAGAATTTCAGCATCAGCTTCCAACTCAGCAGAGCATCAGTATTTCCCATAAACCAGCTTTTCCTGATTTTGTCATCTCAGGCCATGACACATTTAGCCTTTCTGTTTAACCTTTTCAGTTTCTAAACTTTAAAGTCATTCCTTGTAAATTGGTGCAGCCACTATGGAAAACAGTATGGAGGTTCCTCAAAAAAATAAAACCATCTCAGGCCATGACACATTTAGCCTTTCTGTTTAAACTTTTTCAGTTTCTAAACTTTAAAGTCATTCCTTGTAAATTGTAAATTGGTGCAGCCACTATGGAAAACAGTATGGAGGTTCCTCAAAAAAATAAAAATAGAGTTGTCATATGATCCAGCAATCTCACTCCTGGGCATATACCCAGAAAAAAATATAATTCAAAAAGATACATGCATCCCTATGTCCATTGCAGCACTATTTACAATAGCCAAGACACGGAAACAACCTAAATGTCCATCAACAGAAGAATGAATAAAGAAGATGTGGTATATATATGTACACATACAGTGGAATATTAGAGCCATTAAAAAGAATGAAACAATGCCATTTGTAGCAACATGGATGGACCTAGAGATTATCATACTAAGTGAAGTAAGTCAGAAAGAAAAAGACAAATACCATATGAAATCACTTATATGTGGAATCTAAAATACTACACAAATGAACATATCTATGAGCCAGAAACAGACTCACAGACATAGAGAACAGACTTGTGGTTGCCAAGGGAGTGGGGAGGGGAATATTGGGAGTTTGGGGTTAGCAGATACAAACTATTATATATAGGATGGATAAACAACAAGGTCCTACTGTATAGCACAGGGAAATATATTCAATATCCTGTAATAAACCATAATGGAAAAGAATATGAAAAAGAATATATATAAATGTATAGCTGAATCACTTTGCTGTACAGCAGAAATTAACACAACATTGTAAATCAACTATACTTCAATAAATTTTTTTAAAAAAGACGTTCCTGAATCATCCTCCTACATATATATGTATATATATAATAAAATTTTATAACTGTATGGTTATAAAGATGGATACAATCCAGACTGGATTCATTTTATATATTCTTTTTTTTCTCATTTTGAGATAAATTAAAATTCAAACACTGTTGTGGGTTCCTGAAAATATCATGAGTCCTAGGCACTGTGCCTGCTGCTTAAGGGGTAAGTGAATCCTGTTGTTCACTAAGTTCCACAGGCTGTGGGACAAAGTCCCAACTTTCTATGCAGAAGTTCAGAGCCTTCAAAAATCTGACTATTGCTCACCATTATAAGTGTTTCTGCCTTTGCTTTCCCCAAAGGATACTCTTCCTCTCTCAAACTAGCCTGCCCACTGTTTTTCAAACACAGTTGTTCCTGCTGCCATTGGTAGAGTTGCTTCTAACCTTTTGGAATCTATTTCCCCAAATCTTTACTTTCACTTATACCTGTTATAGGAGGCCCATTTCAATTTCTGGTGTGAGAAAGAAAGAGAGCACGGTATAGGCAGAAGATTGCCATGAACAATCTCCTACTGGGAATTGCTAGAGGTTTCATAAGACATTCTGTCGGTCACAGATATTTGGGGTATGATTGGGTCTACTGGGTCATAAGGCTCAAGTGGCAGGGCAACTTGCACCTCAGCCTGCACCTGTTTCAGAATGCTTTCTTGCGCTGGAGCTCACTCAAAACTGTCAGCTTGGGCTTCCCTGGTGGCGCAGTGGTTGAGAGTCCGCCTGCCGTTGCAGGGGACACGGGTTCGTGCCCCGGTCCGGGAAGATCCCACATGCCGCGGAGTGGCTAGGCCCGTGAGCCATGGCGCTGGGCCTACGCGTCCGGAGCCTGTGCTCCACAACGGGAGAGGTCACAACAGTGAGAGGCCCGCGTACCACAAAAAAAAACCCAAAAACCTGTCAGCTTCACAGCTTACTAGGTAAGTGGGTTGGAACATTATGCTCAAATGTGGCATATGCTGCCTCCAAAATCCAAAGAAACCCAACATACTTTGTGCTTCTTTGTGGTAGTCAACGCAAGGTGCAGCAACTTGCCTCCCACTTTAGAGAGACATGCCTCAGCCTGTTGCACACATCAAAACATCACACATGTGGAAGGCCCTTGAACTTTCATAGACTTTTGTCCCACCTTCTAGGATGAATGTGACTTACTAAGGCATCTAGGATACATGCCACTTCCTGTTCCCCAGTTCCTATTAGCATTGTGTCATTATTGTAGCGGATTACACTGATGCTATGTAGACTATCAAGATGATCAAATTCCCTTCGGACTGTTTTATAACAGAGCAAGAGGGTTCACATGGCCTAGAGACAAATCAGGAAAGGTATACATTGCCCTGCCTTGAAAAGGCAAACTACTTCAAGATGCTTCTGATTTTTATTAATGATGAGAATGGAAAAAAAGCATTTGTCAGGTCAACAGCTATGTAGGTAAATTGTCAGGTAAACAGATATGTAGGACTATATTGATTTGTTCTAGTAATGGTACTCCAGTCAGGCCATGGTTATGATTGTCATCACCATCTGTTTAAGTTTTCAGTAACATCTCCATAAACCATCTGACTTTTATACTAGCCAAACAAGCAACTCGAAAGGGGATATGATAGAATCACACCACTGCATCTCTCAAGTGTTTGATGGTGGCACCAACCTCTGCAATTTCTTTAGAAACAGAGCATCGCTTTTGGCTTACTGTCTTGATGGGGAGAGCTGTGTAGCTCCAGGGTTTTCACTTTACCCTTTCTATAATAGTAACCACAATGACATCTGCTCCATAACTACAGGAGATGCTCTCATCTTTCAAAATCTGACAACCTTCAGAAGCTTCAAAAGGCTTTTGGATTATCCACTTACAGTTGGAAACTCAGTTTCATTTCTCCTTTATCTTTCATACACTCTCTAAGGCTGTCAAAAGAAGCCAGGTGGCTCCATGATCTATATAATCATTTATTATTAGCATAATGACTGACTGCCACAGCTACTTGATTTCCCAATGCCTTATCCTCTTCCTGTACTTCATCTCATGCCCACACAGTGATAATCTGAATAATCACAATGCTGCCTTATACCAGGGATTATATTTCCTCTGCCAATAGTTAGTTTCTCCCACATCTCTCGCATAGCACAAGATTTAATCTGTCCCTGCTATATTTCCCTATGGCTCGTAAATCTCACCCACATTTGCCCCTTACAATAGAATTTTTCCAAATATGGCCAGCTTGTACCCATCAGTTATGGCCCACACCTAAGGTTTAGACAACCCTGTGCCTGAGGGTCTGTAGTACCAGGCTGTCCAGCAGGGTGAGTCCATCCTTCTAGCTGTGCTAAATATACTGTAATGACACAATGCACCGACAGCTTGGACCTTGGCCTGCTGAGCCATTTCAGCCTTCCCTACTGGCTCCCCATACTAGCTGGAATCAACTTTGCAGAAGAGCTTTGCCTAAGGGGCTGGAGGATCAGTAGTTTAAATGCACATCACAGGTGATTCTGATGTACACCCAGGTCTGGGGACCACTGCCCAATATGATATCTCAGTTGCTGGGGGTTTTTTAAGGGGGTTAATGGCACTGTACAGTGATCTTAGTGTCCACACTTTTGGGCAGTGGAGAAAATATTTTCAGTTTCAAACAGGAACAAATTCGTTCCACCAAATGGGAAGAGAGAAGAGAAAAGAAACCGCCTCAGGCAGAGACTGCAAGTGAGGGGCTTTTTTTTTTTTTTTTTTTTTTTTAATTTGGCCATGCTGCGCAGCATGCAGGATCTTAGTTCCCTGACCAGGGATCAAACCCAAGCCACATGCAGTGGATGCTCGGAGTCTTAACCACCGGACTGCCGGGGAAGTCCCACAGGGCATTTTTATATAAGATATTTTAAAATGTTTTCTTATAGAAAACTGATGCAGACTCATTTTATTTTTTGACTTATTTATTTTTGGCTGCATTGGGTCTTCGTTGCTGCGCACGGGCTTTCTCTAGTTGCGGCGAGCGGGGGCTACTCTTCCTTGCAGTGCACAGGCTTCTCATGGCGGTGGCTTCTCTTGTTGCGGAGCACGGGCTCTAGGTACACGGGCTTCAGTAGTTGTGGCACACGGTCTAGAGCGCAGGCTCAGTAGCTGTGGCCCATGGGCTTAGTTGCTCCGCGGCATGTGGAATCTTCCTGGACCAAGGCTCAAACCTGTGTCCCCTGCATTGGCAGGTGGATTCTTAACCACTGCGGCACCAGGGAAGCCCCAGACTCATTTTTGAATGAGAACACAAGCAAAGACTTAATGACTCTCTGATGTGGAGCAAAAGGCTGCCGGTCCAGTGGTGGAAAAGAGCAACCTTGAAAATAAAACTACAAAATAAAAAAGAGGCTCTAGATGGACCAAAATGATTCCTGCTACTACAATGGTTATACACCATTTTCTTAGGAAGAACCAGGGGCTAATATGAGAATCTACATTTGGCTTTTATGGTTTGCTGTATACACAGTTTTCATTATTGAAGGTAGATCCAGTTATTCTTTTGTGCCCTTCCTGCAGTACCTGGTTGAACCACCTCCTCCAACCATGTTTGTTTATTTACACACAGAGACATACACACACACATACCTTTATACACATACTAAAATACAGAAATACTACTTTGACTTAAAGATAATGAAAGCCATTTCTTCACATTCTCAAGAGATGCCGCTCCCCCCCACCCCCACTCCCTAGTCATACTGGACATGCCCACAGTATACCCACCACAGAAGAGAACAAAAATTCCTAACAGGAAATTTCATACTAACTTACTGGGGCAATGTGCTGGACTACATGCTCTCTGTCTTCCAATTCCAGAAATCTACCCAAACAAACAAGACTGCATGCACAATGGTTACTCTAAAATTTTCGTAAATGATGTAACATGTAGCTGGGAGGGGCAGTGGACAGTTAGTTAGGCTTCAGGACTGCAAACATCCATAGCTACCAGAGGGGTTATTATGTCTCTACACTGGTAATTTCTTAATGTGAAGGATACTATTTTTAAATTGAGTTACATTTATATATCTGCCACAGACTGGCAGAAAAATATTTCCAAGTTATATTCGATAAAGGATTTGTAAGAAAACAACCCCATTTTAAAAATAGGCAGGGGCTTCCCTGGTGGCGCAGTGGTTGAGAGTCCGCCTGCCCATGCAGGGACACGGGTTCGTGCCCCGGTCCAGAAAGATCCCACATGCCGCGGAGCGGCTGGGCCCGTGAGCCATGGCCACTGAGCCTGCGCATCTGGAGCCTGTGCTCCGCAACAGGAGAGGCCACAGCAGTGAGAGGCCCACGTACCGCAAAAATAAATAAATAAAAGTAGGCAAAATATCTGAATAGACATATTACCTAAGAAGATATACCATTGGCTGATAAGCACATGAAGAGATGCTAAGTCAACATCATTATTCATTAGGAATATACAAATTAAAACCATAATAAACTTCACACCCACTAGAATGGTGATCATCAAAATGGATCAACAATTACAAGTATTGGTGAGGATGTGGAACCTCCTCAATGAGAACCCCTCAACACCGATGGCAGGATTATAAATGGTGCAGCCACCCTGAAAAACAGAAAAAACTTGGTAGCTTCTTAAAAATTAAATGTAAATTTACCATAGGATCCATCAATCTCACTCCTAGGTATACATACACTCAAGAAAAATGAAAACATATGTCCACACAAACACAATGCAGATGTTCACAACAGCATTACTCATAATAGCCATAAAGTGGAACCAATAAAGATTGGAATGGGTAAACAAAATTAGTATGGTCATATAATGGGATATTATTTAGCAAAAAGGAAAAAGAGAATGATGAACTGCTGATACATGTTACAACATGAATCTATCTCAAAAATGTTATGTTCGATGAAAAAACCCAGACTTACCGACTACATATTTTGTGATTTCACTTATCTGAAAGGTTCATAAAAAGCAATTTTATAGACACAGAAAGGAGATTAGTTGCCTGGGGCTGGGAATAGGAATGGGGAGTGACTAAACACTGGGCATGATGGATCCTTCTGAGGTGATGGGAATGGACTAAAACTAGATTGTGGTGATAATTGTACAACACTGTAAACTTACCAAATCATAAAATTAAACACTTAAGTAAATTTTATGGCATATAAATTATACCTCAATAAAGCATTTAAAAAGTATAGAGATGGAATTATCACTATGTTGTATGAAAAGCTTTTATAGAATTTTACAGAATTTATAGCACAGTGAAGACTGATACTTGTAGCAGTGATTCTCAACCATTTCCAGGACTAGAATCCTTTTTTAACAGCAAAAATAGTGACAGCCCTGCATATTTATATATATATATGCATTGAACATCTGGTATAAATTGAGGAAACATAATTTCAAGAATACTGTGAACTCAGTAATAATTTTAATTGAATTTGCATTTAACTAATCACATCTACACATAAAATAGTAGATACATATGTAAGATGTATTATTTATTCAGTCTACTGTCAATGCTGAGTGCACATGTGGATTCATAGGCTTCTTGAATACTGGTGGGGTCAGTAGCCCCTGACTTGAAACTTCTTTGAAATTTTTTCATCTCCTAATGCAGCACTGAACCAAAAAAAAGCAAATTTACTACTTTAAGTTCAGTTGCATGGTGTTTTAGTCATCTCTGTAGTCCCACATGGGGGCAAAATGTACTTAAGTGGATCATGGAAAAAGAGAAGTCATATGACTGGAAAAATACAGAAAGTTTGGCTGGTTGGATGCTTGTTCAAACATACAATGGAACTGTTTTGTGGATTCCTGTTTTGTCTCCAATCCATCCCCAGGGCCCATTTCAGTTGTAACCAGTCATGTCACTACAGTTCTCCAGCACAAACCTTGTATTAGGTGATCGTGACCATGCAGAGACAGCATACTCCCACATGTCTTCCTTCCTCTGGGATTTTCATTTTCTGTAGGATATCCTCTCAACTTTACAGA
Source organism: Neophocaena asiaeorientalis asiaeorientalis (assembly GCF_003031525.2). Lineage (NCBI taxonomy): Eukaryota > Metazoa > Chordata > Mammalia > Artiodactyla > Phocoenidae > Neophocaena > Neophocaena asiaeorientalis. The sequence goes on from NW_020172625.1 coordinate 8,129,614, forward strand.
CAGTGGCATAACGTCATTAAATATTTCCAGAACTACCAGTTGAGGGCTTCCCACATATAAATCAATCACTTAATATAATCTGAAATGTACTATTTTCATTGCCAAGAAATGGATTCCAAAATTGTTTCCAAATTATTTATAAGAAACACTTGTTTGTTTCAGTAAGTCTTGTTTTTGTCACTGTCCACTAGCAGCCGCTCTTGCTGCACCTGCCTTGTTCAGCTGGTAGTCACAAATGTTGCAAAGGCGAGAAACATCGGAGAAACTTATTTTTTAAAACAGTGTGTAACTATTCAGTTGTACTTCCAAATAGTATGTTCAGTATGCTCTTGGATGAAGTATAATAAATACACTATTCTCCCTGTGTTTCCAGATGTTCTGGACACTCTGTAGTGTATCGATTATATATTTTTCTAGAATAACAATTGGACCTATTGCTTTAAATTCAGAGCACTTCATCAGGAAACGTACTGAGTATACTATTTGAAAGTGTAAATAACATAATTTAAGTCAGTTTATGTTTCCGAACTTCGTGGACATGCTGTAATATCCTCTTCTAAGGGACGTCAGTTTTGTCCCATAGAAGATCATCTTTCCTAACCTCAGCTGGTCCTGGCAATTTCCCCAGGGCCAATTCATTTCCTGTATCAGCCATTTAGGTCATTGTTCTCCACGTTACTGTGATTTTTCTTCATAACACTAAGAGAAAAAAATAACTTTTACAGATTAAAGAAAATATACCCCACAAATAAATTGTGACTAGATTAAATAAGTGAAAATAAAAAATAGAATAAACAATAACAATTACAAACAACTACACAAATAATGTTGTTTGTAATTTAAATATGCAAGCTTATAATTTAAATAAAAGTTCAGTGTAACGGAATATGCTTTTCTAATTTATTTTGTATTTTTAATTCATTAGCTAATTTTAAAAATATAAATTTTTTGATCATTTGATTTACTAAAGTTTCTCAGTTCCTGTGTCTGTGTGATATTAATTACAGTTGGCAATATGGTATTACTTAGTTTTAACAAAGAAATGAAGGGCAGTTTATAAAGTTGTTACCGTCAGAAATATTTTTTCTAAAACTCACTATTGTACTCACAAATTTATGGATGTTATTTTTTTTTTAATAAATTTATTTATTTATTTACGGCTGCGTTGGGCCTTTGTAGCTGCGTGCGGGCTTTGTCTAGTTGCAGCGAGCACGGGCTACGTTTCGTTGCAGTGCACGGGCTTCTCATTGCGGTGGCTTCTGTTGTTGCGGAGCTCGGGCTCCAGGCACGCAGGCTCAGTAGTTGTGGCTCGCGGGCTTAGTTGCTCCGAGGCATGTGGGATCTTCCCAGACCAGGGCTTGAAGCCGTGTCCCCTGCATTGGCAGGTGATCTCTTAACCACTGTGCCACCAGTGAAGTCCCTGGATGTTGTTATTGAAGGGCCTATCCCTCACAAATACTAAAAATAGCCGATAGCAAGCCTGACATGTCTTATTACAAATGGAAGGGTTTGCCTCTTACTTTCAGCATATAGGAATTCTGTATCAAGGTTTCTTTTCCCTCCCCCACCAAAGAATTTTCAGTTTACCTATGTCTCACCCACACAAAGCATCTTGGGATAATTTGAAAGAAAATGTCTAAGCCAAAATTTAAAAAATAATATTTATAAGCTCTATGAATAGAGCACCTATGGGCCAGGAGCTTTATAGATAACTGTATTTAAACTAATAGCAATCTTATACTGTAGAAATCAGTCTTCATTTTACAACTAGGTAAAGTGCACAGAAGGTAACTTCACAAGAAAATTGGCCCAGGGTCATAAAGCTAGTGAAGGAGCAGGGTTAGGGTTCAAACAGATCCTTCTGCCTCCAAGTCTCTCTGCCTGCTACTCTTCCTGACACCAAAATCCACATTGCTTTATTTCAAGGAATGGATTTGCTAATGGTATCTATTAATTTTTTTAAATTAAGTACTATAATTACTTTTGAATTCAGATAAAATTTAGATACAATAAAGTGAACATATCCTAACTGTTAAATTTTATATTTTTAGATACTTCTGTAACTATCCTTAGATCAGGATAAGGGCAATTCCAGCACCCCAGAAGTTTCCATTGTGTCCCTTCCTAGTCAATACCACACTCTCAAAGGTAGCCACTATTCTGATGTCTATCATCATTAGTTTTGACTATTTTTGTTCTGTTTGGTTTTGTTTGTTATTTTAGGGTTTTTTATTTATGGCCACGCTGGACGGCCTGTGTCATCTTAATTCGCCAACCAAGGATTGAACCCGCACCCTGGCAGTGAAAGCTCTGAGTCCTAACCGCCGGACCACCAGGGAATTCCCAGTTTTGATTATTTCTGAACTTCATACAAATGGAATCATAAAATATATAATCTTGTGTTTGGATTCTTTTGTTCATCATTATCTGTGAGGTCCATCCATGGGTAATGTATAATTTCAAAATGTTAATTACAAATTAATGTTTATGTTCAATTCAAAGACATTTGATTTGCCTTAGAAAATAGAAAAAAGTTATTTTAAAATATTATTTAAATAATATAATTTAAATATTGAATATTTAATTTATATACTACAAATTAATATTTCTGGAGGTTACAGAAACTTCTAAACCAAATTTTGATGGAATATTGTATCACTTAGTCAACTTTTGAACACTAAGGTACTGTTTGTAATTTTATATCCAATATATTTTTAAAAACCCTCCATATTAGCATCAAGTACCAACTATACATTTTATAATGCAAACTATTTGATTTGAAAGGAAACATTTTTAAGATTATAAAATATTTTTTACTTTTAAGATTATATAGAAGTAACTGATGTAACCTTATGTGTAGTTTTATGTAATGATATCTTTTGAAAGCCTGGCACTTTAATTCCTTAAAAATTAGTCTTATTTAAGAGATTTGGGGATGCATAATTTTTTCCACAGTTGTTGATGAAATTGTGCAGTTCATTAGCATAAAGCTAAGTAATCCCAACGTACTCCCCTGACTCCATAAGTTTGCCAGTAAAAATTGTGCAAAACGACCTTGCAACATTTAACATTACTGACAAATTTGAAAATAATGAGTGACAAAAATTCTATGCCACAAGTTATATGGAGGATATCTATAATCTTTTTATTTTTTAAAAAATGTAGCTTTTAAACAGGGCAATCATTCAGTACAGGACTAATGTTACGAGAGAGGGAAAAGACCTAGAAAGAGGGACATAAGGAAAGGATAGAGGTGTGTTCAGGTTAATGTTATTACACATTTCGCTTAAGAAGAAAAGCGTTTAGGAACATGCAATATTTGTAATTTTGCACAAATGTGGTTGAAATAATATAGGCTTTGGAGCCACATAGACTTGGTTTGAACCTCAGGTTTTTTACTTATTATCTTTTTGACTTTGGCAAGTTACTTAACCTCGAGCCTTAGGTAAGTCACCTGAAAAATGGAGAACACTAAGAATATTGCTGTTTATCTTTTACAATGAAAAAATATATATAAGCACCAAGTACATATAACAACTTTTTACTCTCCTAATAATTATTACCATATTAGGAGATAATCACTACAACTTACCTTCCCAATACAGCTACTAGATATATCCAGAATTGTTTGCAAACACCTATATTCCTTCCATTATGCAAGTAGGTCTCACAAGAACATGAAATCACTAATTAGGAAGATCACAGGTATTATGATTCATATATGGAAATCAATAATCATGGAGGAGAGTACAAAAAAAGTGACTTGAATTCAGGTATATCAGCAGTGGCTAAAAACTTAAGCTCTCTCCAGTGATGCCTGGGACAGTTCTTCAGAAAAAAAGAGAGAAAAGCTCTAAATTTTCTCAAATAAAGGAATATGAAAGTGTGGCAGTGGAAATGACTGTCAACAGAGCCCTGGAATAGTAGTATGAAAAATAGTGGAGTTATCCAGTCAGCAACTCACATATTTTTCTTAAGCATACTAATAGGCAGAATGGGGTTTGGGATCAGATGATCATGTAGGTTCAAAACCTGGACCTAAACACTTTGTGGATGTATGTCAATTTATTTAATCTCAGTTTCTCATCTGTAAATGTGGATAATAGTTATCACTATGCAGGGCCATGATACACATTCAAGGAGTTTATCATGTAAAGAGCTTAGTTTAGAGCACTGTCAGAATACAGTAAGCACTCAATATGTGTGCCTGCTGCCTTTCAGGACACCCTTTCTTGGTTCTCCTTCTACTTCTCTGGTCACTCCTTAGTCTCCTAAACTGCATACATGCAGGGCACAACTCCAGGAGTCCTAGCAGAGAACAGCTGCTGTGAAGCTGAGAGGTAGGCAGAGACTTCAGAGGTCACCCAGTGTTGCAGTTTGGGCTTACCCAGAGGGGAGATTCCTTGGTGAACACCAGTGGCATTAAGACCTCAGAAAATACATGCTTAGGAATAAAAACAATACTCAAGGAGTAAGAGCCAGGAATAAGTGTGAAACTGAAATAGACCACCCCAAGCCTAAACCCAAGTTTTGACAGGATCAAAGTGATCTGCAGTAATTTATTTTTCAGAGGAAGTCTCTATAATGTATCATCCACAATATCTAGCATACAATAAAGGTTATTAGATATGCAAAGCTGGGGGTAGTGACCAACAATCAAGAGAGAAAATAATTAGTAAAAGCAAACAAAAGTGAACAAGAACTTCAAAATAACTGTAATGAATACATTAAAAACATAGAGAAAAAATGTACAAGATAGGTAGCACAGAATATTTCAACAGAGATAAATCTATTTAAAAAAAAGAATCAAATGAACATTTTAGAACTGCAAAATTCAGTATCTGAAATTAAGAATGTGTTAGATGGGTTTAAAAGCATACTAGTAGGAATTGCCTGGCTGGTGGTCCAGTGGTTGAGACTCCGTGCTTCCACAGCAGGGGGCACAGGTTTGATCACTGGTTGGGGAACTGGGATCCCATGAGCCTCATGGCCAAAATAAACAAATAAATATAAATAAATACACGCCCTTTTCACAGGGAATTATACTCAATATCCTGTAGTAAACTATAATGGAAAAGAATATGAAAAAGAATATATATATGTATAACTGAGTCACTTTGCTGTACAGCATAAATTAACAGTGTAAATCAACTACACTTCAATAAAATTTAAAAAATAAAAGCATACTGAACACATTACTCCTCTTTATATAGAAGACAGAATTATGAATGCAAAGAAAGGCCAATAGAAAACATACAAACAAGCAAACACAAAAAGGAAAAAACATATAGAAAAAAGAAAGCAGAGCATGAGAAAGATGTGGGACACACTCCTATGTATATAGAATGGGAGTGCTAGAAGGAGAGGAAAGAATAGGAAAAAGCATATTTGAAGAAATAATGGCTAACGACTTTCCAAATCTGTTCAAGGACATTGACCAACAGATATGAGAAACTCAGAAAACCTTAAGTAGCATAAATAAGAAATTCATACCTTAGAAATCAGTCAAATGGCTGAAAACCAAAGATAAACAAAAAACATCTTAAAAGCAGATTTCACATCATCTGACCTTCCATTACCTTCCTGATCTTATCTCTTTCAACTCTCCAACTTAATCACTCCCTTCCTTGCTGTCCCTTGAACACACCTGGCACAGTCTTGCTTTAGAGGCCTTGTAGTGGCTGTCTCCTCTGCCTGGAACATTCTTCCCCAACATGTCTCTCTAGGCACCTTATTTAAAAAGACCACTTCCCATCCCCTTGTGCACCCTCATTCCCACCCCATCCATATCCTTAGACTCCCAATCACCCTACCATGCCTTATTTTTTTTCCCACAGAACTTTTCACCTTCTAACATTCTGCATTCCATATATAAACACATATATATGTTCTTCTGAAGAACATAGGCAAACAACCAAATTGACATCTTCATTACTAATAATTACTAATTACTTCATTTCCCGTTAATAATTACTAACTCATTACTAATATATATATACACACAAAATCACAGTAGCAATAATAATATCAGTTATTTAGTGCACTCATAGTTGGCACAGAAATATTAATTAATTTGTACCAAGTCACACAGCTAGTAACTGGCAGAGCCAGGACTTAGATCCATGCCAAGTTCCAATAAAAATAATTTTTAGATTAGAAAGGATAAGACCTAAAGATATGTAAATGAACTAAATATAACAATTAAAGTTCAGTCTGTTGAAAAAACAAAATCTCTCTTAGCACTAAAGAATGAAATGCAGATATTAGTACATGTCACTAGGTGATGCTCTTCATTAAATTTCTCTCCTAGTAAGGTAACCTAAGGAATTATAACTCACTCAGATGGGGAAGAATTTATGCTAGGTCTAATAATAATTAAGCTGGCTCATTAACCACAAAGGTTACATAGTTCAGAAAACAAATTTACAAACAAAAAGGTAAGCCACACAAATTTACGGTAGAAAAACTTTCTGTAGACTGTAAACTTAGAGGTTTCTATATCATAAACATGATATCTCTCTCCATTTATTAATTTATTTTTATTTATTTATTTTTTGCGGTACGCGGGCCTCTCACTGTTGTGGCCTCTCCCGTTGCGGAGCACAGGCTCCGGACGCGCAGGCTCAGCGGCCATGGCTCACGGGCCTAGCCGCTCCGCAGCATGTGGGATCTTCCCAGACCGGGGCACGAACCTGCGTCCCCTGCATCGGCAGGCGGACTCTCAACCACTGCGCCACCAGGGAAGCCCTGTATCTCTACTTTTTTATGCTTAAAATATTTTAAAGTAAGTTGACTATACACCCTTTAATATTTCAATATGTATCTCTCAAATAACATTATTACACCTAAGCAAAATGATTCCTTAATATCATCTATTACCCAAAAACCAATGGTCAATAAACATTAAAGGGGGCTCAAGCTCATTAGTAATTAGAGAAATACAAATTAATAAGACAAAGACGTATGTTGCACACATATCTGACAAATTTAAAAGGATGATACCAAGTGTTGGAAAGGATGCAGAGCACAGGAACTCTAATACATTGCTATGGGGAAGGGAGATAACAATCCTTCTGGAAAGACAGCATTACATAGTACATAGTAATAGTGAAGATGCATATATACCTGATGCCCTCTACCACTGCTAGACACACCTAACAGAAACTGTAGCAAGAAACAAGACAAGTACACCAGGAAACATTTCAAACTTCTTCTATTACATACCTAACAGAAAATGTACCAAGAAATAAGACACTTATACCAAGAAACACTTAGTATTGTTTGTCATAGGAAAATTCTGAAATAACTCAAATGTCCCTCAGTATTAGAGAGGAAAAATGTAAAATAAAAATGTAATCTTAACAAATTAGAGCTCTTGCAACAACACGGATCAATTTCACAAGTTTCATAATAATGAAATAAGAAGAGATACAAATTAACATGCATAGTATAAGTCTGTTCATATAAAGTTTGAAACCAATGCCTGCCACTTATTTTCAAATGGTTCAGCAAATAAAAAATATATCCATATATCTATTCAAATATAAAGAAAATGTGGCAAAATGTTAACAATTGTGAATCTAAGTGAAGAGAATACAAAGGTTCATTGTACTACACTGCTACTTTTCTTTAGGTTTGAGATTTTTCAAAACAAAAAGATAGAAAAAATGTTCAAAAATCAGACAAAGCTAACTTATATTGTTTAGGAGTATTTTATTCACGTGGGTGATAAATGTATGATTTTTCTTTATGTGTTAAACTATACATATAGATTTTATGCATTTTTTTCTGTATGTAAATTTCATAAGCGAAAAAAGTTAAAAATGTGATAAGATACATAAAAACATTTTCAAAGAAAAACTGCTATATACTTGTTAAACATTATTATTAAAAAACAAACTTTTTGCTTTACAACAAGCAAGCGTAAGCAAGAGGGCTTTCGTTATGTGGGACATTAACCTGAGATCAATCTATCAAAAGGTACCTCCTGAGGACCAATTTTTGAGGCTAGCAACATAATAATGTCATCTGACTTTTCCATGAGATAGTTTCTATATAAGCATCAATTCTGAATCTTGCTTAATTTGATAATAGATAGTATATTCTTCTAAATAATTCCCATGAACTGCAATACGATACTCCAATACTCATTTTGGCAGATATACTAGCATATGCTACTTAAAAATGTATTATAAGAAAACTCTGGATGAAAGCTTTATCACTATTCAAATATCACACACAATTCATATTGTCCATGTATTTTCTCTATGTTTTTCCAATGTCCTTACTAGTATTCCACAGTATTTTTTTTTAAAACCTCAAAGTTGTTCAGAATTTCATGCTTCCAAACTGTCTTTTAATATAGTTATATCAACCCATCTGATTGTCTTCTTCTGTGTCATCTAAATCAATATCAAAATCTAAATCATCACTTTCTTCATTTCTTCTGCAGCTTCTTCTGTGGCTGGAACATTGATTATTTTCAACATTTTCTGTCTTTTCTGGTTCTGTATTAAACCTAAAGATGGAAGAAAAAAACTTTATTTCTCAGGATTTCATTGTTTAACTGTGTAGACTGAAAAGACTTTTACACTACATTTCTTGATTAATAGGAGTCTAATGAAATAAAGAGGAAAAGATCCTTGAAGATTAACTTAACTCAAGAGCCAACCAATTATAATACAGTTGTCAATAAAGTATGATCAAAGAAATTAACACATGATGTCCATTAAAGAAAAGAAGTTATATAATAAGTAATTCTTTTGTAATGTGTAATAAGTGTGAACCTCATAAATATTTTAACTTTCTAAAAGTGATGTTTCACTTTTATTATAATGATAGAAATATTTAACAATTAATTAAGATGTTCTTCCTGTTGGGTGGAACAACGTCTACATTAGTGTGACATTCTGCATCTTAAGACTCTCAGAGCAACTGAATGTTTCCTTAAAAGAAAATTCACATATTAATTAAAAGAGTAAATCCCAAACATAAAAAGAAATACTCACGGAATAACATCTTCTCTCTTTCCACATTTGGCACAAACTTCAAGATCACAGGCACATGGTCTACACATTATGTGATAAGAATCCTTCACTGTCTTTTGTGAACATTTAACACTGAAAGTAGAAAAGAAAAGAAAATCTTAATTTTTTACTCATTATCTAAGGTTTATTTAATGAAATAAGGGGGTGTGTGGCTAAGTGTATAGCTGATAAGCCTCAATCTCAGATATTACTCTCATATGTTATTTAGATTAATTACATAGCATTTCTAGAGAACAGTGTACAGCTCAGAATAATAGTAGATTCTTAAAGCTTTTAAGGAATGTCATCTGTAAATATTAAGTTTTACTTCTTCTTTTTCAATTTGGATTCCTTTTATTTCTTTTCCTTATCTGATTGCTCTGGCTAGGACTTCCAACACTATGTTGAATAAAAGTGGCAACAGTGGGCATCCTTGTATTGATCCTGATCTTAGAGGGAAAGCTTTCAGTTTTCACCACTGAGTATAACGTTAGCTGTGGATTTATCATATATGGCCTTTATTATGTTGAGAAACTTTCCCTCTATACCCACTTCTGTTGAGAGTTTTTTTTTGTTTTGTTTTGTTCTGGTTTTTTTTGCGGTATGCGGGCCTTTCACTGTTGTGGCCTCTCCCGTTGCGGAGCACAGGCTCCGGACGTGCAGGCTCAGCGGCCATGGCTCACGGGCCCAGCCGCTCCGCGGCATGTGGGATCCTCCCGGACCGGGGCACAAACCCGTGTCCCCTGCATCGGCAGGCGGACTCTCAACCACTGCGCCACCAGGGAAGCCCCTTGTTGAGAGTTTTTATCATATCATTGTGTGAAATGCTTTTTCTGCATCTATTGAGATGGTCATATGATTTTTATCCTTCATTTTATTAATGTGTTGTATCATATTGATTGATTTGAGGAAATTGAACCATTCTTGCATGCCTGGAATAAACCCCACTTGATCATGGTGAATGGTCCTTTTGATGTATTGTTGAATTCAGTTTACCAATATTTTGTTGAGGACTTTTGCATCTATGTTCATCAGGGATAATGGCCTGTAATTTTCTTTTCTTGTGGTATCCCTGTCTGGTTTGGTAGCAGAGTAATGCTGGCCTCATAAAATGAGTTTGGAAGCATTCCCTCCTCTTGAAGAGTCTGAGAAGGATTGGTATTCGATTTTTGATTTCTAATTCAATCTCCTTACTAGTAAGTGAACTTTCAGATTTTTACTTCTTCATGATTCAATCTTTGTAGGGTGTATGTTTCTAGGAATTTACCCATTTCTTATAGGTTGTCAAACGTGTTGGCATACAATTGTCCATCGAAGTCTCTTAAAATCCTTTGTATTTCTGTGGTATCTGTTGCAAGTCTCCTTTTTCATTTCTGATTTGATTTATTTGAGTTCTCTTTTTTCTTGGTGATTCTAGCTAAAGGTCTGACAATTTTGTTTATCTTTACAAATAACCAGTTCTGAGATTCATTGATCTTGCCTGTTGTCTTTTCAGTTCCTATTTCAATTATTTCCAATCTGAACTCTGTTATTTCCTTCCTTCTTCTAACTTTGGACTTTATCTATTTTTCTAGTTCCTTTAGGAACAAAGTTAGGTTGTTTAACATATATATGGAATTTAAGAAAAAAAAATGTCATGAAGAACCTAGGGGTAAGACAGGAATAAAGACACAGACCTACTAGAGAATGGACTTGAGGATATGGGGAGGGGGAAGGGTAAGCTGGGACAAAGCAAGAGAGAGGCATGGACATATATACACTACCAAATGTAAGGTAGATAGCTAGTGGGAAGCAGCCGCATAGCACAGGGAGATCAGCTCGGTGCTTTGTGACCGCCTGGAGGGGTGGGATAGGGAGGGTAGGAGGGAAGGAGACGGCGCAACAGGGAAGAGATATGGGAACATATGTATATGTATAACTGATTCACTTTGTTACAAAGCAGAAACTAACACACCATTGTAAAGCAATTATACTCCAATAAAGATGTAAAAATAAATAAATAAAGTTAGGTTGTTTAAGATTTTTTTTGTTTCTTGACGTAAGAATTTACTGCTAGGAACTTCCCTCTCAGAACTGTTTTGTGGGTTAACATAAAATATATCCTGGAGAATGCTCTGTGGACACTTGAGAAGTGTGCGTATTTTGTTGCTTTTGGTTGGAATATTCCACATGTACCCATATAATATTGTTTAAAAGGCCATACTACCAAAAGCAATCTACAGATTCAATTCAGTCCTTATCAAAATTTCAGTGGCATTTTTCACAGAAATAAAACAATCCTAAATTTGTATGGAACCACAAAAGGCCCCAAATAGCAAAGCAGTCCTGAGAAAGAAGAAAAAAGGTAGCGGCAGCACACTTCCTGATTTCAAACTATGTTACAAAGCCACAGTAATCAAAACAGTGGTACTGGCATAAAAATAGACACATAGATTGATGGAACAGAATAGAGAGCCCAGAAATAAACCCATTCATATATGGTCAATTAATTTATAAAAAGGAGCCAAGAATATACAATAAGGAAAGAACAGTCTCTTCTATAAATGGTATTGGAAAAACTGGACAGCCACATGCAAAAGAATGGAACTAGACCACTATCTTACACCATACAAAAAAATTAACTCAAAATGGGTTACAGACTTGAATGTAAGACCTAAAGCCATAAAACTCCTAGAAGAAAACTGGCAGTAAGCTCTTGACATCAGTCTTGGCAATTTTCTGGAAATCATTTTGGAAATAAAGTAAAAAAAAAAATAAACAAGTGGGACTATAACATACTAAAAAGCTTCTTCACAGCAAAGGAAAAGGCCAACAAAATGAAAAGGCAACCTACAGAATGAGAGAAAATATTTGCAAATCATGTATCTGTTAAGGGGTTAATAACTCAAATATACAAAGAACTCATATACCCCAAAGGCAAAAAAAAAAAAAAAAAAAACTATTGAGAGTCCGCCTGCCAATGCAGGGGACATGGGTTCATGCCCCGGTCCAAGAAGATCCCATGTGACGTGGGGCGGCTGGACCCATGAACCATGGCCGCTGAGCCTGCGTGTCTGGAGCCTGTGCTCCGCAACGGAAGAGGCCACAACAGTGAGTGGCCCGCGTACCGCAAAAAAAAACAAATGCAAACACTAATCAGAAGAAAGCTACATTATTATTGAAACAGACTTCAAAGCAAAGAAAACTGTCAGGTTTAAAGAAAGGATGTTACATGACAATGAAGGAATCAATTTTCCAAAAGCATGAAATAATCCTAAATATTTATGCACCAAAAAAGTGTGTTGAAATAAATGATGCAAAAGCATTGAACTAAAAAGAGAAATAGACAAATCCACAATTACAACTGGGGACTTCAACACTTCTCTCTCTGTAAGTGAAGAAACAAGCAGACAAAAATCAGTAAAGATATAGAACAGCTGATTGATAGAAGCCTATCAATCAAACTGACATTTACAGAACACTCCACCCAACAAGAGCAATATATTCTCTTCAAGCACACATGGAACAGAATCTAATATAAACCATATTCTGAGCTATAAAACCAACCTTAACAAATTAAAAACAAAAGCCTAAAATTTATATAAAGTATGTTCTCTTACCACAATGAAATTAACCAGAAATCAGTAACAGAAAAACATCTGGAAAATGTCTAAATATTCAAAAATTAAGCAAAACAATTCTAAATAACCTACAGGTTAAAGAGGAAGTCACATAGGCCATTAGAATACTTTGATTGAATGATAATGAACACACAGCACCAAAATTTATGGAATGGAGCTAAAGGTGTTCTTGGGAAATTTATATAATTAAATGCTTATATTAAGCAAAAAGAACTATCTGAACGTCCATCTTAAGAAACAAGAAAAAGAAGAGTAAAAAAAAAAAGAAGAGTAAATTAAACTCAAAGTAAACAAAAGGGAGGAAGCAATATGAACAGAAATTGATGAAACTGAAAAACAGAAAAAGAGAAAACCAATAAAATCCAAAGCAGGCTCTTTGCAAAGATTAATATAATTCATAAACATATAGCCAGACTGATCAAGATAAAAAAAGAGAGACCACAAATAATCAATTTCAGGAAAGAAAGAGGGAACAATACTAGAGATGCAACAGATATTAAAGAATAATAAGAAAAATATACAAAAAAATCTATGCCTATAAATCCAACTACTTCATTGAAATGGACAAATTTCTGGAAAGACACAGTATAAAAACTTGCTTAAGATAAAGTAGATAATCTAAAAACTCCTCTACCCATTAAAAAAAAATTTAGTTATGGTTAAAAACTCTCCCAATAAAAAAAACTCCAGGCCAAAATGGCTTTAGAATTGGTGAATTCTACCAAAATACTATTTTTACACAAATCTTTCCAGAAAATAAAATAGAAAGAAACAGTTCCCAACTCATTTGATGAGGCCCTAACATCAAGATAAAAAAAAGACAAAATTACAAACGAGTATTGGTAATGAACACATGCAAGAAAATGTAACAAAATGTTAGCAAATCAAATCTAGCAATATGTAAAAAGGTTACACATCATGATCAAGTGGGGTTTATCTAGGGACATGAAAGGCTGATTCAATATTAAAATCAATAAACATAACTCATCAAATCAATTGTTCTAAGGAAGAAAAACCATATGATCATCTAGATGCAGAAATAGTTATTTGACAAAATTTAACATCTATTCATGAAATAAGCTCTCAGCAAACTATGAATTGAAACTTCCCCAACCCAGTAAAATGCATCTAAAAAGAAGCTACAGCTAATATCATACTTAATGATAAAAGACTGTGTATGTTCCCCATAAGATCAGGAACAGGGTAAGAATATCTGCCCTCATCACTCCTTTTCAAAAACATACTGGAGGCCCTAGGCAGTACAATAAAGCCAAAATAGAAATAAAAGTCATACAGACTGGAAAGCAAGAAATAAAACTGTCTTCATTTTTTATCTTTTTAATTTTTTCCCCCACCGCACAGCTTGCGGGATCTTAGTTCTATGACCATGGCAATGAAAGCACCAAGTCCTAACCACTGGACCGCCAGGGAATTCCCATGTCTTCATGTAAAAAAAAATTCATTGTCAGGCTTCCCTGGTGGCGCAGTGGTTGAGAGTCCACCTGCTGATGCAGGGGACACGGGTTCATGCCCTGGTCCGGGAAGATCCCACATGCCGCGGAGCGGCTGGGCCTGTGAGCCATGCCCGCTGAGCCTGCGCGTCCGGAGCCTGTGCTCTGCAACGGGAGAGGCCACAACAGTGAGAGGCCCGCGTACTGCAAAAAAAAAAAAAAAAATCATTGTCTATGTAGAAAATATCACAGAATATACAAAAAAAAGTGTTAGAAATAAAATTGGGGCTCGGCTGCATGTTCGTGCGCTGTGCACCCTCCAGCCACTACACACTGATCTTCTCCATGGCAACGCCATGGACCTGGGCCAGATGTGCAGCTTCTACATCGGCCTCGGCTCACGCATCAACTGCAACATCTTCTACGACTACTCGGGCCATGGCATCAGCTTGGGCAAGCCCTCTGAGAAGAACCTCTACAATGACATCAACGCCGTGTGGCAGGCACGTGTGCATCAGAAGTGAGAAGAACTACAATCCTGCAGCCTGTGGAACAAAAACCACATCCACAGAAAGACAGACAAGATGAAAAGGCAGAGGGCTATGTACCAGATAAAGGAACAAGATAAAACCCCAGAAAAACAACTAAATGCAGTGGAGACAGGCAACCTTCCAGAAAAGGAATTCAGAATAATGATAGTGAAGATGATCCAGGACCTAGGAAAAAGAATGGAGGCAAAGATCGAGAAGATGTAAGAAATGTTTAACAACACCTAGAAGGATTAAAGAACAAATGGAGATGAACAATACAATAACTGAAATGAAAAATACACTAGAAGGAATCAACAGCAGAATAACTGAGGCAGAAGAACGGATAAGTGACCTGGAAGACAGAATGGTGGAATTCACTGCTGTGGAACAGAATAAAGAAAAAAGAATGAAAAGAAATGAAGACAGCCTAAGAGACCTCTGGGACAACATTAAATGCAACAGCATTCGCATTATAGCGGTCCCAGAAGAAGAAAGAGAAAGGACCCGAGAAAATATTTGAAGAGATTATACACGAAAACTTCCCTAACATGGGAGAGGAAATAGCCACCCAAGTCCAGGGAGCACAGAGAGTCCCAGGCAGGATAAACCCAAGGAGAAACACGCCAAGACACGTAGTAATCAAATTGGCAAAAAGTAAAGACAAAGAAAAATTACTGAAAGCAGCAACGGAAAAATGACAAATAACATACAAGGGAACTACCATAAGGTTAATAGCTGATTTCTCAGCAGAAATTCTATAAGCCAGAAGGGAGTGGCATGACATATTTAAAGTGATGAAAGGGAAGAAACTAAAACCAAGATTACTCTACCCAGCAAGGGTCTCATTCAGACTCAATGGAGAAATCAAAAGCTTTACAGACTAGCAAAAGCTAAAAGAATTCAGCACCACCAAACCAGCTCTACAACAAATGCTAAAGGAGCTTCTCTAAGTGGGAAACTCAAGAGAAGAAAAGGACCTACAAAAACAAACCTAAATCAATTAAGAAAACGGTAATAAGAACATACATATCAATAATTACCTTAAATGTGAATGGATTAAACGTTCCAACCAAAAGACACAGGCTCGCTGAATGGATACAAAAACTAGACCCACATATATGCTGTCTACGAGAGACCCACTTCAGATACATACAGACTGAAAGCGAGGGGATGGAAAAAGATATTCATGCAAATGGAAATCAAAAGAAAGCTGGAGTAGCAATACTCATATCAGATAAAATAGACTTTAAAATAAAGAATGTTATAAGAGACAAGGAAGGACACTACATAATGATCAAGGGATCAATTCAAGAAGTAACAGAACAAGTATAAATATGCATGCACCCAACATAGGAGCTCCTCAATACATAAGGCAACTGCTAACTGCTATAAAAGAGGAAATTGACAGTGACACAATAATAGTGGGGGACTTTAACACCTCACTTACACCAATGGACAGATCATCCAAACAGAAAATTAATAAGGAAACACAAGCTTTAAATGACAAAGTAGACAAGATACATTTAATTGATATTTATAGGACATTCCATACAAAAACAGCAGATTACTCTTTCTTCTCAAGTGCGCACGGAACATTCTCCAGGATAGATCACATCTTGGGTCACAAATCAAGCCTCTGTAAATTTAAGAAAATTGAAATCATATCAAGCATCTTTTCTGACCACAATGCTATGAGATTAGAAATCAATTAGAGGGGAAAAAACGTAAAAAGCACAAACACATGGAGGCTAAACAATACCTTACTCAATAACCAAGAGATCACTGAAGAAATCAAAGAAGGCATCAAAAAATACTTAGAGACAAATGACAATGAAAACACAACAATCCAAAACCTATGGGATGCAGCAAAAGCAGTTCTAAGAGGGAAGTTTATCGCAATACAATCCTTCCTCAAGAAACAACAAACATCTCAAATAAACAATCTAACCTTATACCTAAAGGAACTAGAGAAAGAAGAACACACAAAACCCAAAGTTAGTAGAGGAAAAAAATCATACAGATACATGAAACAGAAACAAAGAAAACAATAGCAAAGATCAATAAAACTAAAAGGTGGTTCTTTGAGAAGATAAACAAAATTGATAAACCACTTGCCACACTCATCAAGAAAAAGAGGGAGAGGACTCAAATCAATAAAATTAGAAATGAAAAAGGAGAAGTTACAACAGACACTGCAGAAATACAAAGCACCCTAAGAGACTACTAAAAGCAAGTCTATGCCAATAAAATGGACAACCTGGAAGAAATGGACAAATTCTTAGAAAGGTATAACCTTCCAAGACTGAACCAGGAAGAAACAGAAAATATGAACATACCAATCAGAAGTAATGAAATTGAAACTGTGATTAAAAATCTTCCAACAAACAAAAGCCTAGGACCAGATGGCTTCACAGGTGAATTCTATCAAACATTTAAAGAATAGATAACACCCATTCTTCTCAAACTCAAGAAATTGCAGAGGAAGGAACACTCCCAAACTCATTCTATGAGGCCACCATCACCCTGATACCAAAAACAGACAAAGATACTACAAGAAAAGAAAATGACAGACCAATATCACTGATGAACATAGATGCAAAAATCCTCAACAAAATACTAGCAAAGAGAAGCTAATAACACATTAAAAGGATCATGCACCATGATCAACTGGGATTTATCCCAGGGATGCAAGGTTTCTTCAATATACACAAATCAATCAATGTGATACACCATATTAACAAATTGCAGAAGAGAAACCATAGGATCATCTGAATAGATGCAGAAAAAGCTTTCGACAAAATTCAACACCAATTTATGATAACAACCTTCCAGAAAGTAGGCATAGAGGGAACTTACTTCAACATAATACAGGCCATATATGACAAACCCACAGCCAACATCGTTCTCAACAGTGAAAAACTGAAACCTTTTCCTCTAAGATCAGGAACAAGACAAGGTTGTCCACTGTCACCACTGGTATTCAACATAGTTTTGGAACTTTTAGCCACAGGAATCAAAGAAGAAAAAGAAATAAAAGGAATCCAAACTGGAAAAGAAGTCAATCTGTCACTGTTTGCATGTGACATGATACTATACATAGAGAATCCTAAAGATGCTACCAGAAAACTACTAGAGCTAATCAATGAATTTGGTAAAGTAGCAAGATACAAAATTAATGCACAGAAATCTCTTGTATTCCTATACACTACTGATGAAAAATCTGAAAGCAAAATTAAGGAAACACTATTTACCACTGCAACAAAAAGAATAAAATACCTAGGAATAAGTCTTCCTAAGGAGACAAAAGACCTGTATGCAGAAAACTATAAGACACTGGTGAAAGAAATTAAAGATGATACACATAGATGGAGAGATATACCATGTTGTTGGATTGCAAGAATCAATATTGCGAAAATGACTATACTACCCAAAGCAATCTACAGATTCAATGCAATTCCTATCAAATTACCAATGGCGTTTTTCATGGAACTAAAACAAAAAATCTTAAAATTTGTAATGGAGACACAAAAGACCCCAAATAGCCACAGCGGTCTTGAGGGAAAAAAACGGAGCTAGAGGAATTAGAGTCCCTGACTTCAGACTATACTAGAAAGCTACAGTAATCAAGACAATATGGTACTGGCACAAAAACGGAAATAGATCAATGGAACAAGATAGAAAGCCCAGCGATAAACCCACGCACCTATGGTCAACTAATCTATGACAAAGGAGGCAAGGATATACAACGGAGAAAAGACAGTCTCTTCAATAAGTGGTGTTGGGAAAACTGGACAGCTATATGTAAAAGAATGAAATTAGAACACTCCCTAACACCATACACAAAAATAGACTCAAAATGAATTAGAAACCTAAACGTAAGACCAGACACTATAAAACTCTTAGAGAAAAACATAGAAAGAACACTCTTTGACATAAATCACAGTAAGATCTTTTTTCATCCACCTCCTAGAGTAATGGAAATAAAAAACAAAAAATAAACAAATGGGGTCTAATGAAACTTAAAAGTTTTTGCACAGCAAAGGAAACTACAAACAAGACGAAAAGACAACCCTCAGAATGGGAGAGAATATTTGCAAATGAATCAACGGACAAAGGATTAATCTCCAAAATAAATAAACAGTTCATACAACTCAATATTAAAAAAGCAAACAACCCAATCCAAAAATGGGCAGAAGACCTTAATAGACATTTCTCCAAAGAAGACATACAGATGGCCAAGAAGCACATGAAAAGTTGCTCAACATCACTAATTATTAGAGAAATACAAATCAAAACTACAACGAGTGGGGGTGGTGGTGGGATGAATTGGGAGATTAGGATTGACATATATATACACTAATATGTATAAAACGGATAACTAATAAGAACCTGCTGTATAAAAAAATAAATTTTAAAAAATAAAAATAAAATTGACAAGCTGATTCTAAAAGTTATAAAAAAAAAAGCAAAGTAAATGTATTAGCCAAAACTATTTTCAAAGAAAAACAAGGTTGGAAGACTTTCTTAAGACTGGATTTCAAGACTTATCTTAAAGCTATAGTAATCAAGGAAGGCAGTATGGTATTGGTGAAAGATAGGTACATACATCAACGGGACAGAATAGACTCTTACACATAAATCAACTGATTTTCAACACAGTACACAAAGGGAATTCAATGGAGAAAGTATAGAGTTTTCAACAAATAACCATGGAACAGTTGGATATCCATAAAATTAACAGGAAATGGATCATAAACCCAATATAAAACCAAGAATTACATAACTTCTAGAGGAAAACAAAGGAAAAAATATTTGTAACCCTAGGCAAAGATTTCTTAACTACAACAAAACCATCATCAATAAATCCTGATAAATTAAACAGATCTTCACCATACATTCACACAAAACTCTGTACATGAAATGTTTAGGGCAGCATAGTTCACAGTCACCAAAAACTAGCAAACCTAAATGTCTATCAACCGGTGAATGGATGAACAGTCGGTGATACATCCTGATTGAATACTACTCAGCAATAAAACCGACCTAACCACTGATCCACACAACAGTGCAGATGAATCTCAAATCCACTATGTTAAGTTAAAGAAGTCAGCCTCAAAAGACCATATACTGCGTGACTCCATAAATATGACATTCTGCAATAAGGTAAAAGTATGGGGAAAGAAAACAGATCAGTGTTTGCCAGGGACTGGGAGTGAGGTAGGAGGAACTACAAAGTGGCATAAAGGAATGTTTGTGGGTAATAGAACTGTCCTATATCTTAACTGTGGTGTTTGTCTCACAACTGTATTCATTTGTCAAAACTTATAAAACTGTTGTTAAAAACAAAACAACTGCCCCCAAAATAGAGTCACTTAAGCTAAGCCCCAAATCACCAAATTGAGACAATTTCAGTTTTGGCTTTCCCAGAAATGGAATTTTAAACCAATCAGGACTCATCTAATCAGCACAAGCTAATAAGTACTCTGCCTGATCGGCCCTTGCCACCCCCTAAAGGAAAGTGACCTTGCGGTAACCAATCTGCTTTTTTGTCTAGTGTGACTTTCTTGTTCCCACACCCTTCTGCCTACAAAAATCTTTCATTTTCTACAGTTCCTCAGACCTCCTTTCCATCTGCTAAATTGGATAAAGTCAATAAGATCTCTAAAATTCACTCAGTTGAATTTTGTTTTTTTAACACTGTACACTACAAAGGGTACATTTTACTGCATGTAAGAGACCTGACTAGGAAAAATGAATCAGAATTTTTTAAAAAAACTTCACAATCGAAGTGAAAATAATTATGAAAAATTTTTAAAAATAATTTGGTATGTTTTGTGTTTTGACTTTCCAAAAAGCTTTACTTAATTACTTTACAATAAAAATTAGATTAAAATTTTATGCCATTAGAATACACACAAAATTCTAATAATACAAATGGACTAGGAAAAATTTCAGTGTTTTTTGGCTTCAATTTCTTTTTTTTAAATAATTTTAAAGGAAGTCTATTTTGGTTAGATTCCTGAGGCTTCAAAGAAATTCATTTCTATTAATATGTTGTTTTATAACAGGGACTCCTGGAGTAAACTAATCCTTAAGTATTCAGATTGCTAATTCGGGGATAAAACTGTATTTGTAGAACTCTTAATGTTAAAATTTACATGTAAAATAGGCTCAAAAATGGGATATCCTGTTTTGGAATGCAGAGTTAAAAGATACCAGATTCTACATTTTCTAGCACATCTAATCCTCAAAACAGTGACTTTTATCACTGGCTCAAACACCAGCATAGCTTATTAAAATGCAGATCTCTGGCCTCCACCCATTATTTACATAATCAGAATCTTGGGGATGGGTTCCAAGAATCTGTCTGTTAACAAACTCTTCAAGAAATTCTTAAGCACATTACCACTTGAGAAGTCTTGAGCAGATCAAAGTACTACTACCTAGATACGGGGGTCTTCCAATATCCTTCAATGTGGTTGAGAAGAGAAGGAATTTTTTTGCTGAAAGCAATTATGCTCTTTCCAAATTTAAATCCACTCAGAAAAACAGGTTGTATTAGGCTAGGAACTCTGAGTATAAATATACCTATCTTATAAGGAGATACACACACATACACATTTTTCAAATGACACGTTTGCTTTTTATAAACGTGAAATGTTTGTGAAAAGTTAAATTATATACATTTTTAGACGTTTACATCCTTCCAGTTTCTCTGTTACAGAAGTGAGATCTTTGTGCGCCTTCAATTTCAAATCTCTTAACCTAGGCTTTATGTCTTCATGGGGAGTACAGTGAGAGAAGACCTAAAAGTAATTGAGTTTCAGCCTCTTTTTTTCACCTAAATACATCACATTCGTCTAGCCAAAGAATCTTGATCTTAAGCATGAAATGGTTTAGACATTATTTTAATGATAAGAGATATACATTCCAAGTTATAATAAGACTTGTGCAGTATCTTGAAATATCTTTTAAAATAGCTGTAAATTATTTAATCACTCCTGAGTATTTTTTTCTTGCAAAATGTGTAGTAAGGAAAAACTTGAAATTCACCTAAATATAAATTTTACCTAATTTCCCCTGAAAATAGCTACATTTTGAATATTGTGAGTTCATTACCAAGCGAACTCCAGAGATGTTAAAATAATGGTGATTTTGCCTTCTTTTCATTGCTCCATGAAATACAATTCCCAGAAATAATCTTGACCATGCATATACCACAACTAATCATTTTAGTGGAAACTGTGCTCAAAAAAAAGCACAGGTTACTCCTATGAACCATGTTTACTAACAAAGGAGACAGTAATACACTTTTTAAAAATGTTATTATATTTACTTTTTTTATAATGAAAAACACAAAAGGAAAGAAAAAGTAATTAAAAGCTAAAAAATGTTCACTACCTATTTAAGGATAAAAATCAGAGACAAAATTTGATTTTGAGGACCACTGTAAATACTAGAAAATATTATGTATTTTGAAAATAGCACTGATTTGGGAAGCAAGAGACCTAGATCTAGCCCAACTTTGACATATCCTTGCCACATAATCATTGAAAGGCACTTTAACTTCTTTGAGTCTCATTCCTTACAATGGGTACTAAAAGTGCTGACAACTTAGCATGAACAAAGACAGCAGCACCAAATTGTACTAGTAACCACTGTATTTGTCACCTCCACAAATTCATAGCTAAATAACAAAAATGAAAAACCCACAGACTTTCTAATGACATTCTTGTAGTATTAACACATTTTCTATTGTATAATAAAACATAGCAACATTTGGAAGATCTGTATAATTCAATGAACTAATATTTTCCAAATGAGCAAATGCATGATGTTACAAAAACATGCATGAGTGAAAGATCCATTCAATTGCAAGACAGACCAATGGATTTTAGTATAACAAAGTGTTCTCTGATGTGGTTTCAGATTCTATACCATAACAAACCTTTAGGAAATTACCCTTCTGAGATCTGGTATGGTATCAAAGATGAATTTCTGCAATTATCTGGAAAAGGTTACTAAAATTTACTCATACTCTTTTTGAAATGTACTGTTTCATTTTCCTTCTACTAGTCAGACACTAATGAAATTCATAGAAATATAAAACAATGCCACTTGTCTCACTAATATTTTTGTTTCAAAAGTTATTTTTTCATAAAAAGTTATTAGTATTAACACTTAATGGGCATGTTGCTTACATTCATATTATTTATTAAATAATTATTTTAAAAATGTCTCAGTTTTCATATCTAATACAATAAATACCATTATATCTAATAAATATCATTAGATATAACCCATAAAAGCCAATATAAACCAAGCTATTGGGGCTTCCCTTGTGGCGCAGTGGTTAAGAATCCGCCTGCCAATGCAGACGACACGGGTTCGATCCCTGGTCTGGGAAGATCCCACATGTCGCGGAGCAACTAAGCCCACGCGCCACAACTACTGAGCCTGCACTCTAGAGCCCGCGAGCCACAACTACTGAAGCCCATCCACCTATAGCCCGTGCTCTGCAACAAGAGAAGCCACCGCAGTGAGAAGCCTGTGCACCGCAACGAAGAGTAGCCTCTGCTCACCACAAGTAGAGAAAGCCTGCACGCAGCAACGAAGACCCAACGCAGCCAAAAATAATTAATTTTTAAAAAACAACAAAAAACAAGCTATCTGAGGTCCTCAGTAATTTTTTTTTTTTTTGCGGTACGCGGGCCTCTCACTGTTGTGGCCTCTCCCGCGGCGGAGCACAGGCTCCGGACACGCAGGCTCAGCGGCCATGGCTCATGGGCCTAGCCGCTCCGCGGCATGTGGGATCTTCCCAGACCAGGGAACGAACCCCTGGTCCCCTGCACCGGCAGGCGGCCTCTCAACCACTGCGCCACCAGGGAAGCCCCTCAGTAATTTTTAACAGTATAAAGAGGTCCTGAAACAAAAGCTCTGAGAAGTACTGATCTGGACAATAAATAGCAATGGGAAAAGAACTGATCTGATATTTTTAGTAACTTCTATAAGTAAAAGACTCATTTTACTCTGCCACAACTTTTCTGGTACTGCCTTCATTTCCTGGTTATATTATTACACTTTAACCTTTATCATAGTTCAGCTCCACTTGTAATATTCTCACAGGTGACAGCTAGGTGCCTTTGTAAACAGTGAGTTGTGATACTCCACCCTTGGTGTACAAATAATAGAAACTCACATTGACAGAGTTCTATAAAGTGACATTTTCTACAGTGGCTCCAAGTAACCTGTGCTAACACAGAAAGATCCAGAATCCATACTAAGGAATTATATCATATGCTACTTAGGAAATGTTTTTAAGGAAACAATGTCCCCAAATTCCAAGAACTTTGAGTAGAAGTTTAATTCACTTCCCTGTGTCCCTAAATGATGTATTTGAAAATATGTGGAGAGATTTTACCTCTTCTTATTGCAGTAAATTTGATTAGAATAATTCTTAAAAGATTACAAAATATTCACCTTTGACCAAGAGTAGTTTAGAAAAAAAAAAGAGAAAATGGAAACTACTGCTCAAAACTATTACTTGGAGCAGGTAATTTAAAATCAAAGCTTGCTGTATCAATCAATACTAATGTCAAAAAGTAGGCTTTATGCACAGGTGCACAAGTGATGATAGTAATGAAAACTCTCTACTTTTACCTTTAAGTATTAAAGACCAAAGTTCTGGGCAAGAATAAGGTCAGGGTTTACAGTCACTGCATACTATAATATGATGCAGAGTGGCCTGTGACTAAAACTCCACTCTAGGACATTTTAATACTCCTGGAATGTGGTGACGTGACTCTCATATCACTGATTAACCATCAGAGCCTCAAACTATTCTAAGAAATGCTGGAGTTGAAGAGCTAAACCAAAGAGGCCAAACTGACACTCACTGTCTTTCTCTTATATATAGTTTATTGTCACACACTGGTATACATGGAAGGACTGACCATACTGTAGTATATAACAATGTTTACTTTTGTTTGATAAAAGATCAAAAAAAATTAGTGATCAATACACTTTTTTTAAGGCTAGAAATCTAACCGCTAAACCAAAATTCTGTCTTGTTTTCTCTTTGTTAAATATATACTCAAAGCAGATCTTTTTGATAAGGAACATTGATTAATGTTTATGAATCACCAAGATTCTGTAACAAGAGGAAAGAAAAAATAAGAGCAAATGAATGAACAAATGACAACTTATGTAGAACCCAAAGACAAGACATATAGAGACAGTTTGAGAGTGCCTGCATTGTCCATCAAAGAGAACAGGGGATTCTTGTTCATTTTCCCTCCATTCCCTGGTGCCTTCCTCATAAAGTTTCCTGTAAACACTGTTTACAGCAGTCTACTACATTTTCTAGATGTCTTTCCTATCTTCATCTTATTATTCCTCTGCAGTCTTAACTTGTGCCCTTTGGGTCTCTGTCTTCTTTTACTTACAACTAGCACTTCTTGCGGCCTGCCAACAGAGTTACCTGTGGGCCCACCTCTCCTAACAGATTGTAAATTCCTTGGTGTCACAGAGTCATTTTGGTATCTTCTATAATACATAGCACAGTATCTTGTACATTGAAGATGCTATTTAAAATAATTGCAAACGGCACCATGGATTAGCTGGTTAAAGCGCCTGTCTAGTAAAATAATTGCAGGGCTTCCCTGGTGGCACAGTGGTTAAGAATCCGCCTGCCAAGGCAGGGGACATGGGTTCAAGCCCTGGTCCGGAAAGATCCCACACGCCGTGGAGCAACTAAGCCCGTGTGCCACAACTACTGAACCTGCACTCTAGAGAGCCCACGAACCACAACTAATGAGTCTGCATGCCGCAACTACTGAAGCCCGCACAACTGGAGCCCGTGCTCCACAAGAGAAGCCACCGCAATGAGAAGCCCACACACCCCAATGAAGAGTAGCCCCTGCTCCCGCAACTAGAGAAAGCCCACGTGCAGCAACAAAGACCCCAACACAGCCAATAATAAAAACAAATAAATAAATTTATTTTTAAAAAAATAATTGCAAACTGAACCACATTTTTTATCTGTTATCCCTAGCAATCCCATTTCTTTGTCAGAAACTATCTATGTTTGGGATAATATCCTCCATCACTACCCTGGACTCTTCCTAGAGACAATTTTGTTCCTAACAAAACATGTAGATTACACTAAATTATCTTTCAAATACAGGGCAGGTTTCTTGGTTCTTGTAGGTCAAGTAAGGAAAATCTGGTTATACAAAATAAAGTTTTTTAACAGATATGTTTTCATTCTACAAGGGAAAATTTTGTGTTCGTTAATATAAGGTATAGAAATGGTTCAAGTCATAGTGGATGACTTTGAGTCAAACCTTAGGGATCTGATATTAAAATGAAAGCCAGGAATGAGAGATTATGAAAAAACAAACAAAAAAAACTTTGCATTCTAATTTTGAATCTGCTGTTTACTAGCTGTGCCTACGGTAAGTCGCCTAATTTTTTCTAAGGCCACTTTTTCATCTGCTGCTCCTACCTCCATAGGGTTCTTACTAGAAGCCAAAATATGTAACAAAGCTTTGAAGACATGCAAAGTTCAGTACAAATATCTTAATTATCTACTCACTTAAGACGCTATAAGAAAAATGGAAAAACGTATAGTACTAGGGTTAAAGTGAAATCTAGCTTTATGTGATCTTAGGCCAGCTCTAAGTATTTGAGATCTTTTCCTTTCCTTTTACCATGATTCCTCAAACAGTATCAAGTTCCTGATAATTCTCTGAAGAATTCCAGCAATAAATTCTCCCAAGTCTCACCAACAGAATATAATTTCTACTTTTAAGGGACTTCTTAGCTTTCTGGCTTCTACCTTTTACAATTAAGATCCAAATCAGAAAGAATACATCATTTCAGTGCCCAAACAGTAAAAGTAAAATTCGGGGCTTCGCTGGTGGCGCAGTGGTTGAGAGTCTGCCTGCCGATGCAGGGTACACGGGTTCGTGCCCCGGTCTGGGAAGATCCCACATGCCGCAGAGCAGCTAGGCCCGTGAGCCATGGCCGCTGAGCCTGCGCGTCCGGAGCCTGTGCTCCGCAACGGGAGAGGCCACAACAGTGAGAGGCCCGCGTACCGCAAACAAACAAACAAACAAACAAAAAAGTAAAATTGGATGTCTAAAATACCAGTAAAGGAGAAGGTTCTATAATAACAAAGCTATTTCTGCATCCCAGAATACTAAAAGTACTTTACTGATCTAAGACATAGTCTCTGCAATGCCACTCCCAGTTCCTATTCATGGAAGTCATGCTGTCTGAAAGGAAAAAGGCACTCAACTGCAGGGGTTTCCCCAGTTATTTACAATATACCTTTCCCAGGTTGATGGGGGATGAAGGCAGGAAGGGGAAGGAAAAGAAAGAGTCAAACTACAGTTGAGTCTTTACTATCTTTTAATTCTGCTTGGATTCTGGCAGATAGCATACACTGTTAAACTATCTTCATCCCAATCACCTCTGCCATCACAAACTTACTTGAATTTCCAAATAAACTGCATATAGGTACACACACATCTAGAGAGAGGACCTGACTGACAATGAAGGTTTAATCATTAAATATCCTTTTCTCCTATTTTATTTTAGAACAATTTTTCTTCCTAATTTATTACATTCTTTGCAACAGTAAGTAATCAATTTTTCACTGGTCTGGAAACGTGATATTTAATAATGTATTTATTTCAATGAAATTGATTGGGATGTTGCCTAGACCTGGTGTAAAATTTAATTCACCACTTAAAAATTCCAACCCTTTGTGCTTCCCTGGTGGCGCAGTGGTTGAGAGTCCACCTGCCGATGCAGGGGACACGGGTTCGTGCCCCGGTCCACGAAGATCCCACATGCCGCGGAGCGGCTGGGCTCGTGCGCCATGGCCGCTGAGCCTGTGCTCCGCAACGGGAGAGGCCACAACAGTGAGAGGCCCGTGTACCGCAAAATAAAAAATAAATTCCAACCCTTTTTGCCAAACCAATAAAATTTGTAAAATGTAATGAACACAACTGGTATAAACTTCACCTTCTATTTCCACCCAGTCTAATATCCTAAGTTAATAATAAAAATGATGGGGTTTGGGAGGTAAGATTAGAAAGAGCCTAAAAATCTATAAACCAGATAAACAATCCAACTGCTATGTTTATTTTAAATGGTAAAAATAAAAGAATGTACAGAAAGCCAGTCTTTATTTACCACAATAATATATATATGCTATATATAGGTATATACAATATATATAATACATGGTGCTAGCGAAAGAAAGAAAAATAGAAAAACAGGAAGGAAGGAAGGGAATAAAAGCCAGTTGTCAGGCAATAAACCCATAAATTAAGCATCCAATTTTTACCAGTTTTTTTTTTTAAGATTTTTTTTGATGTGGACCTTTTTTTTTTTTTTAAACACTAAAGAGGCTATTAAGTATGTAGTATTATCTACAAGTACAAAGACTTTCCCAATCACGTCACTTAGAGATCATTTTAACCACTGCTCTGTTTGGCTGCCAGTCTCTTGTCTCTCTCCTCAGAAATGGTAAGGCGGATACCCTTTCCACGAGGAACAGAGAGCCATGGTTTGTTGCCTTTGCCGATAACGAAAATGTTGGAGAGCCGGGTGGCAAAGCTATTGCCGTTGGCATCTTTCACATAAACTACATCAAAAGAACCAGGATGTCTCTCCTGGTGAGTGATCATACCAATTCTTCCCAGGTTAGCACCTCCAGCCACAATGCACAGGTTACCAGTGTCAAATTTGAAGAAACCAGTAATCTTGCCAGTCTCCAAATCAATTTGAATGGTGTCATTCACCTTGATGAGGGGATCAGGGTAGTGGATGGTGCGAGCATCATGGGTTGATGTGGACCATTTTTAAAGTCTTCATTGAATTTGTTACAATATTGCTTCTGTTTTATGTTTTGGTTTTTTGGCCGAGAGGCATGTGGGAATCCTAGCTCCCGGACCAGGGATCCAACCTGCGCCCCCTGCATTGGAAGGCCAAGTCTTAACCACTGGATGGCCAGGGAAGTCCCCAATTTTTACCAGTTTTTAAGGAATTCAACTTTGTTCGTTAATCTGTAGCCATTTCACTATATAAAATATCACCAAGTCAACAGCCTTCTCTGGCTATGAAATATAATATTTATAAAATATAAAGCTTTTGCATTTCCATCCCAATTAATTTCGTTAAGCACCAATGTTTATTAGCACTGAGACAACTTTTCTATTAGAAGAGTCTACAATAAACAAAGCATTTAATTTTCAGATGTCCTGACATAAGTATTTTCTTCAAATTTAAAAAAGGAAAAATTCTTTCTCTAATAATTTATTTAAAAATCCATTTATTTTTCCTTTTCACTTGAATCTGTTTATCTTTCCCATGCATGCAATATAGCTTTAGGCCCATAATGGCTCAGGGACCCCTCAAAGGTGTATTTTAATAACAGAAGCTGTATTTCTAGAATGCAAAGAGCTGATAAATGTGCTCAGTTTTACAATACATCAAAAGGGAGGCAAGTCAAAATGTTCAAAACATGTGGATTGTAGAATTAGCCACCTAAACAATGGGTCTTCACTCAGACGCTATAAACTCAGATTATATGGAGGAATAAGGGCTCAATTTGGACTGGTCACGGCATATTGCAAACATTATTTTTCAGGTATCTCACAGTGAAGTAAGTAGTATGCTCAGTTCCTAAGCACTGAAAGCAAGTACACCTTGGATACTTATGAATAGAATCTATCTATCTAAAATGTGATTATAACTCGTTCAAGGAGATTCATGTTACAGTGTTTGAGCAATGAACAAATATAAGTAATGAATGCCAACTCATGGACAAATAAAATAATTCAGCACCAAGGAATGAGTGCAAGGTACTATCATGATTTAACCATTAGCTGGTGGATATACCTGGAGCTTTCTGTGCCTTAATTTGCTTTCTTCGAAAAGTGAGGGCAGTGGTGCTCTTTATTAGGCAGAATTTTAAGAGTACAATACTTCTTCCCTTTAAAAAAAAAGGGAGTTAACATATTTTGGCAAGTATGTAGAGAAATTTGAACCCTTGTGCACCACTGATAGGATTATAAAATAGTGTGATCACTATAGAAAAAAGTATGGAGAAGCCTCATGAAAACAGAACTACCATATGATCCACCAATCCCTCTTCTGGGTATACATGCAAAGAACTGAAAACAGAGTCTCGAAGAGATAACTGCCCAACAATGTTCATAGCAGTATTCAAAATAGCCAAGAGGTGGGAGCCACCTAAAGGTCCATCAATGGATGAGTGGATAAACAAAATGTGATACATACACACACACACACGCACACACACACAATTATTATTCAGGTTTAAAATGGAAGGAAATTCTGTCACATGCTGCAGCACAAATGATTCTTGAAGACATCATGGTAAGTGAAATGAAAGTCAAAAAAAAGACATACACTGTATGATTGCATTTATATGAGGTATTTAAAGTAGTCAGATTGAAAACAACAGAAAGTAGAATGGTGTTTACCAAGAACTGAGGAAAGAAGAAGAGGGGAGTTGTTGTTAAATGGGTTATACAGCTTCAAACTTGCAAGATGAAAAAGCTCTGGAGATCTACTGCACATGTGATTATACATAACACTACCGAACTGTACACTTTTAAATGGCTGAGATGGCAAATTTTATGTTATGTGTTTTTCACCACCACAACAAAAATAGATAGATAGATAGATAGACAACTTAAAAAAAGAACACAGTTGGTCTATAAAAGATTATCTTTAAGGATTTAGTTTGGCTAATTAAAAAAAAAGCTTTTAGTAAAGGTAAAGATGGAGCAAACATCTGGTTAGACTGCCAAGCAATAGGGTAGCATGACCTGTTGAGCAACACCTCACTTTCTCCCCAATAGTACTACGTTTTGTTTTCTCCCACAGTTTAGAAGACCACCCCCATCCATTCCCCCAGCACACTACAGTAAACATACAAAAGCAAAACTTCTGGGGGGACAAAGTTCCACTTAGCTTCCTGCTGCTGGAGACCCAACTCTTCCCCACAAGTGCACTTGAAACATACATGTGAAATAAGCCTTTTTTAAAACACTGTTTTATTCATCTGAGCCAAGGGAGTAGAGATGAGATAGAGGAGAATTTATTTAATGCAATGACGTGTGAAGAGATAAGGGTTGTACCAGGGCAGTCAGTGGAGATAAAAATTAAGAGGCAATACGTTTTAAAATTGTCAAGTAAGAAGTGCAATACCTGGGGACTTCCCTGGTGGCGCAGTGGTTAAGAATCTGCCTGCCAATGCAGGAGACATGGGTTCGACCCCTGGTCCAGGAAGATCCCACGTGCTGCAAAGCAACTAAGCCCGTACTCCACAACTACTGAGCCTGCGCTCTACAGCCCGCAGGCCACAACTACTGAGCACGCGGGCCACAACTACGGAAGCCCGCGTGCCTAGAGTCCATGCTCTGCAACAAGAAAAGTCACTGCAATGAGAAGCCCGCGCACCGCAACTGAGAATAGCCCCAGCTCGCTGCAACTAGATAAAGCCCGTGCGCAGCAATGAAGACCCAACGCAGCCAAAAATAAATAAATAAATTTAAAAAGTGAATACCTGGATGTGAGGACCAGGGGGAGTGACTTTGTCTAATGAAAAGCAAACATTGTTTTAGGCATAAAGCACCCACAAGTCATGAAACTGGCCAGACATCCCTAGAGCAATGTGGTTCCAAGGCATGGTACACCAGTTCTTCTCCTCTTCACTTGAAATATGTTTCAGATGAAATCTACTTTCAATCAACATTCTTCCTTTGGCATTTAAGGTCTTCTCTCCATTCAGGGCAGCTCCATTTTGGTCTGTAGCATTCAGTGGACTCCTGGGTAACCTTTTGTTTTATTCAAAAACTCTACAGCTGCAAAGTTTGAAAACCACTGAACCAAATACGTATGACATTTCAGTGGCTTGACCCTGTGGGTATCCACCTATTTTGTATGCAACACGGTTCCTCAACCATGACACCACTGCCAGGTCAGGCAGCTATAGCTTCGTTGTAAGGGCTGTCCTGGGCACTGTGGAATGTTTAGCCTACACTTGGGCCTCTACCTCCTAGATGCCAGTAGCATCCCTCCCAAATTCTCTAGTCATGACAATCAAAAAGTCTCCAGACACTGCCAAATATCCCCTGGGAGGCAAAATCCTCCCCTCCCAGACTCTAATCTGTTTGTGGTCTGTTGCTATTTTCTACTAGCTTCTCCTTTCTCTTCTAATGGTTATGTTAAACATGAGCTAACACTATATTATTGGTGATTTCTTTTTAATGGGTAGGAAGAGAAAACAAACAGGCTAGAGACTCTAACAGATATGTGGGTATTTGCCTACCACATTTCAAAATTGACAGGAGAAAAATGTTGCTTGGTTACCTGAAACACAAGGCATATGAAGTTTCTATGCCTTAGGCATTTCAGGACCTAAAAGTAAAGTAAAATTTGTCTAGATACAGGCATTTCAAAAAAAAAAAAAAAAAGCAGGACTATATATACTACTCAGCAGTAGGAAACTTCCATAAACAAGATAGGTGACTTATAAAAATTAATATAAAAAAAAAAAAATTAATATAGTATTAGGCTCAGGTGAAGAGGGAAAAAGGACTTTTTGAATGAATAATAAAACACTGAAATCACTGTGGGAAAGTGGAAAAACAGAGCTTTGCAATAAGACAATTTGCATCTGAATCTTAACTCCATTTGCTTTACTTTCTTATCTTGGTAAGACATTTAATCCCTCTGAGCCCAGAATAAAAAGAAAGAAAGAAAAGAGCCCATTTCATTTCCTTACATTGCTTGAGGAAGGGGACAGTCTTTTAACCATCTGTATTTCTAGTACCCAGAAAATAATATAAATGTCTATATAAATGAGTTTTAAGTGAAAAATATCAAGATTCCTTTCTTCTTTTAAGAGTTATACAAATCACTTTATATTTTTAAGATTTCTTGCTTTTCCAATAATTTTCAGCTCCACACCTAAAATTATTTACAGTGTTCATGAATGGCTTGTGATTGACCAGGAATGGTAACGAATGCTTTTAATTTTTTTTTTTTTTCCTTTTTTGCGGTACGTGGGCCTCTCACTGCTGTGGCCTCTCCCGTTGCGGAGCACAGGCTCCGGACGTGCAGGCCCAGCGGCCATGGCTCACGGGCCCAGCCGCTCCGCGGCACGTGGGATCCTCCTGGACCGGGGCACGAACCCGTGTCCCCCGCATCGGCAGGCGGACTCTCAACCACTGCGCCACCAGGGAAGCCCCCGAATGCTTTTAATTTATCTTTGGTTTTTTTTTTTCCCCAAAAAGTCAAAAACAAGACACTTGACAGAAACTAACACACCATTGTAAAGCAATTATACTCCAATAAAGATGTTAAAAACAAGGCACTTGAAAAATGAGGGGTTTCGGGGGGTTTTTTTGGCCTCACTGCGTGACTTGCAGTTCCCCAACCAGGGACCGAACCCCACCCTTCACAGTGAAAGTGCAGAGTCCTAACCACTGGACCACCAGGTAATTCCCCTTGAAAAATGAGGTTTTATACAAAAAGATTTAGACTCGTCCTGAACCACAATTCTACATCTAGCAGTAATCTTAATAATGATTATACCATTCAGGGGTCAAGGGAGATGTCTGTCATAGCACCACAACAGCCCTCCACCAGGGAGTAGCGATTTCTTGCCTTCAAATAAAAAAACACGAGCCAAAATGATGGGGAAATCCTGGTACAACTACGCTGACCTCTGATTAAGTGACAGTGGAAAATAAGGATGGCAGCTCATCTTAGCACTTTTACAGAGATGAGAAGCTGTAAAAAAAAAAACTAAGCATTATGTTTATGAGCCTTTCATTTTATTTCTATAAAGACCTACAGCTTTGCACACTCAATGACATTTAAATTATCTGATCATATCAAAGGGTAGCATCATATCAGAATCTCATTGTTCACACATCACTAATACGTGACATGCATTTTATCCCCTTCCCCTCACAGCCATCATCCCATCCCTCTCTAGCAAAAACAGTTTCCAACTCTTCCCTCTTTCAGCTTAAGTTAGGACATCTATTCTTTTCTTAAAAGTCTCTGGGAATGGTCCACGGTTGTTTTCAGTTATTGGGAGAAATTGTCATAAAGAACATGCTTATAAAAGTCCTGTAGCACATCACCTTACTGAAGGAAAAAGAGAAACATGAAAATATTTTCTGCCACTTACAAACACCATACAATTTTTGCTTCCCATGGTTGAATGAAGACGTTTGAATAGTTTAGATGTCAACCTCTGTTTCTTGGATCTGTTTGGTATCAGATCCCATGGACAATGGAAATTTGCTAGATGTGTGTGGTTTTTGGTGATTCACACGCCAAACAAATGGGAGAAAAGGCATTAATTTTCCCAATATTCAGAATATTATCTCATTCCAAAAGAAATGTCACTTATAAACAGTACCTCCTCCTCCATTTTATGTTCTGCTGAACTTTTCTTTATGTACATCATTTGGTTACATAATTTGTGGCATGAGACAGACAAATGAAACAATGCTCAGCATTTTAACCAAAAGTAATATTCAGGGTGCTGGAAAATGAATCTACACAAAAGACACATCTAGTGTCAAAGTAAACTACTTATACAAATCCTAACAAAGGACAAATTTAATTTATAAGTGATTAGCTTGAACAAAACATTTAAAATTTCAAAACAAGTTACGCTACTTTAAGCACTGTTCACCAATGGATTTAAAAACCTTATAGTACTGGTCAAGTTTTGATATGCAGAGACAGCAAAGTGTACATAGGTGATTTATGCTTTCTATAACACTCAATCTTGGTTTGGAGTTTGAAAGCTAGGCTTTCTAAAATGCCTAATGTAATCTAAAATTCTAACATAGCCTGAAATTCATGATATTCTAGGCCAGGCAAGTTGACCTCCTAAATAATGTGTTCAGACTTGTTTTAACTAGTAGTTTCTTAGTCTCTCATAAGCTACCATTTTTGTATTAGCTTGGGCTTCTTTATTACTAGAGATCTTCCTTTAGGCTTTAACGTCTTGTTACCTGTACTTCGGTATTTGTATAATATATTTCCTTCATTTTGCATTCAGTGGGAGCTATTCTATGGCTAACCTCATCTGCTTCAGGGTGATATAGAACAGCAGCTCCTGAGGTCCTCTTCTAGCTCTCATTTCGAAGACCTCTGAGTCACATACTACCGGGTACTGGCAACATCACCATGAGCTTCCCTGACTCCAAGGACTTCAATGACTCCAAGACAGGACAGAGTTGCTGACCTTTGGGTCCGTGTGTCCACATTCAACCATTCTTAGGTTGTTGTGTTACAAGTTTTCTGGAACTAAACATAAGATTTGTTACTGTTTCCTTTTGTTTTTAATGGAGTCTTTCTATCTGAATAAAATATCTGTTCTTCTAGGAATTATAGTATACAAGTTCTTCTGGAGCCATAAAAATATTAAGGCCATAAGTAATACACAAAAAGAATAAAAATTCAAGAGCTGTCTAAAATAACTAAGTTCAGAAATTCTATGGCATGGGACTTCCCTGGCGGTCCAGTGGTTAAGACTTTGCCTTCCAACGTGGGGTGTGTGGGTTTGATCCCTGGTTGGGGAGCTAAGATCCCACACGCTTTGGGGCCAAAAAACCAAAACATAAAGCAGAAGCAACATTGTAACAAATTCAATAAAAACTTTAAAAAAAAAAGGAAATTCTATAGCAAATCACAGCATCTGGAAAATGTATAATAATTGATATGATCTTTTATATACTGGCACATTCAATGAAGATAAACATAAAGGATGCAGCACAAATTAAAGATAAGAGATTAAAATGCAGATAATGGATAAGGCACAAATGTTTTTAAATTATTTCCTTTGTTATATCATGAATCTACTAAAACTCTACAGCTACATAAATATTTACTACCTATAAAAATTCTTTTAGGAACTAGCACTACCAAGAGAAAAATGGAGACTGGTGATGAAATCTCAAAATACCTTTATAAAAAGAAAGACCTGTTGAAAATACTCAAAAAACTACAAATCTTGTATTAGGCCTATTAACTAAAACTACACAGTTTATAGTGAATCAGCATCTAATTTCTGTGGTAGGAAACAGAGTTAATCCATTCATGGAAATCCAGCACTGAACAGTACAAACAGTTGCCAAATTTCCCTACTGCTAATTTGGGCCAATGAGCATAAAACTTTAAAATTTTCATTATAAGTGTTTTCTTTGGGGAGGAAATGCTAGAGAATACAAAGAAAAGACTGGAAGACAGGAGACAGAAACTTATATAGCTATTTAAAAGGGGGTCAGCTGTACCTGTAATAAATACTAAAAATTTGCTCTGAAAAAGCAATACAGAAATAAAAAGCTGAAGTTAGTCTATCTTTACTTGAGGTTTTTAACCTTTCAGCATTAAAAAGAAGCATCTTAAGCAAACTAAAATGCCCAAACATTCAAAGCTGTTAAAATTCTCAAATAAACAAATTACCCCATAGCTTGAGTTAAAGATCCACAAAAAAGCTGACATAATTTTTCAATAGAAATAAACAGCAAAGGTTATATCATATTCATTTATTATTATTGTTATTATTATTATTATTTTTTGTGGTACGCAGGCCTCTCACTGCTGTGGCCTCTCCCGTTGTGGAACACAGGCTCCAGACGCGCAGGCTCAGTGGCCATGGCTCAAGGGCCCAGCTGCTCCGTTGCATGTGGGATCTTCCCGGACTGGGGCACGAACCCGCATCCCCTGCATCGGCAGGCGGACTCTCAACCACTGCGCCACCAGGGAAGCCCCATATTTATTATTTAGACAGACGTCCAAACTTTAATTAAAATTTCCTCCCAAAAAGGGAGAGGGAATACATATAAGGAAGTTGCTACTACTGAATAGCTAAAAGTAAAATTAAGCAACAATGAACAAATGTATTCTAAATAGCTACTATATAGACTACCAAATTAAAACTC
This sequence comes from Neophocaena asiaeorientalis asiaeorientalis, assembly GCF_003031525.2. Classification (NCBI taxonomy): domain Eukaryota; kingdom Metazoa; phylum Chordata; class Mammalia; order Artiodactyla; family Phocoenidae; genus Neophocaena; species Neophocaena asiaeorientalis. The sequence continues at coordinate 8,166,257 of NW_020172625.1, forward strand.
ATAATTGTAAAAATAATATTGTACATATTAATGCTAATTTTTATATGTAAAATAATCAGTTTTCTCTTTTAGGCAGCAATTACCCTCCAATATGGCCCTTACTCAGCTGAGCCAAAGAATGTAAGGGAGCTGCACCAGCATGTACATAAAGCTGATTAAACAGAATGCCAAAATTACAGAGGAAGGGTAAAGGAGAGAGAGGTGAGAAACAGTCCAGTGTCTTTTCATGTAGACCCAAAACTTCAAAGGAATGAAATTATAAATTATCAATCTAGTGATTTATTTATGATACTCAATCTAAGGCATTTCAGTAATCTTCATGGGTCAAATTAAAAGGTCAGACCCTTTTTAAGACCCCCTTTGGTAAAAAATATTATTTAATTTAGTAAATTAAATAGTAAATATTATTATCTCATCAGTGGGAGATAGAATTTTGCAAAACAAACTTTCCCTTCTCTGCCTTAAGCCTAGTCTCATTTTATGAACGAGATGCTATAAAAATGGTGCATTATTTATTTAGGGGAGAATGGGGAGAGGGGAATGGTGAATCCACCCTTTCGATCTATTTGCCTTCACAAGCTAGGATTCAGCATGTAAGATGAAATTCTATTCTACAGGGAATGGAAATTTTTTCTCTATTCACCTTAATATTTATCTGGACACGATTTTGAAAATCAGGGAATGAAGTCATATACTATGATACTGATAGTACTGGTGAGGTAATTAAGAAACTTAACTTACCATTTTTTAGGCTTTGATAAGGGTTTGTACTTGCTGTATTTTACACGCCACTCAAGAACTTCTTTACAACGCTGACATACTCCATCATGAAGTTTTGCATTAATTTTCTTAAAAAGAAACAGAAAAATAAATTGAGAATTTCACTTGTGAGCCAGCATTACAAACCCCAAAAGGTACATGAGAAATTTAAGGTTCTTTTAATTTTAATTTTATTTATTTATTTTTATAAATTTATGTACTTTTGGCCGCGTTGGATCTTCGTTGCTGCGCGGCCTTTCTCTAGTTGCAGTGAATGGGGGCCACTCCTTGTTGTGGTGCACGGGCTTCTCATTGCGGTGGCTACTCTTGTTGCAGAGCACGGGCTTTAGGCGTGTGGGTTTCAGCAGCTGTGGCACGCGGGCTCAGTAGTTGCAGCTCGCGGGCTCTAGAGCACAGCCTCAGTAGTTGTGGCACGTGGGCTTAGTTGCTTCATGGCATGTGGGATCTTCCCAGACCAAGGCTCAAACCCATGTCCCCTGCATTGGCAGGCGGATTCTTAACCACTGCACCACTAGAGAAGGCCTAAGTGTTTTTTTAAATAGCAACCTAACTTCAACCTGGGTTAACATTTTATGGTATACTATGTATTTTTATGTACATTATCAATTTGGCTCTTTACAAAGGCAAAGATCCTTAACTGCCTGTAGCTCAGAATCATCTAGGGAGCTTTTTAATTTCCTGGAAGGAGTATTTTAAGCACATCCCCATTGATTCTGATGCATATTTATTTTACAACTCAAACTGTATAGTTAAGATATATGCATTTTACTGTATGTACGTTATATCTCAAAAAAAGGTAGTAATAAAAAAGAAAGTCTAATTCATATTTTAAGACTACTGTTTTGACAATTCAAATCTTACCACTGAGAAATGAGAAATTAAACTGAGAAATTAGACAGTCCTGAACTGTTAGTCTGCAGGGGACAGCAGAGACTAAGAAACTTGAGAAAGGAGAGCCAGGGAGAAGCAGCTGGAAGCAAGAAGGTATTTATTCAATTTAAACCTTTTGTATTCTCATGTAAAGATGTCTTAGAAAAGTTACCTTGCTAACCTGGTTTCTTCAAAACAGAAAATAAATATGTGCATGTGACTGTGGTAGAAAAGGGGCTTTATGAAGAAAATAAACATTTTTATTATAATATTAGTCTCAAAATGTGTTGGGAAATGAGGAAGGGAAATTTTTAAATGTGTCATGTGTTCTCACAACCGCTTTATATTTTATAACACATTTATTTGACTCAGGACCTAGACTATATATTTTCACTAAGCACTCTGGGAATTCTCTAACTTACTTTGTTTGTGGAAGCCTGGTCTTTGCCTATTGTTGGAATAATGAAGAAAGGACATTTTAAGTTCGCTTCCTTTGTTTCCTTTTTTAATTTCTCAAAAGGAGAAAAAGAAAGCATCCCAAAAGATGCAGATTCTTTGGAAGGTTATTTGATACTGAGTTAAAATCACAATATTTAGAAATCATCTGAAAGAAAACAAAACTTCTAAACAGCATTTGATATTCTTTAAAGTTCTAAACAAGAAGGTAAAATAATGACAAAATGTTTATTCAAAGAGATATTTCGAGGGTATTTTCAAAAACCATAAATTAAGCTGTGAATACATTATGTGTGAATTTAACGCTGTGGTGAAAAACATATTCTATTACTTATGAATTGTGTGTGGGGATTCTTTTCTTCCTGACCTAGAAGGAGAGTCCCTGGGAAGATAAATTCTGCATGCCACTATATTCCCTCTTTTCTGTGGTCCACTGACTGTTGCCAGAAAGAAGGAAATCTGTGCCTAACACCAAAGTCCTCTTCTTATCAACCTTGGCACTTAGTTATTGCATACAGGGCTTGCTAAGAAATATCCAGAACTAAAGTTCACATTTCATCTTTGATTCTCACTGCCCTCTGTTGCCTAGAATATCTTACCGAAAGCATTGCTTATATCTTCCTAACTCTAACAATAATAGAAACAAATTAATGACTTGATCTATGATTATAATATGAATGGGATATAAACTTTCAAATTAGAATGTTCTTAGAATGCACACCATTTTGTTACCTGCAATTTTATTATATACAACACACGCTACTTGTTAACTAGGAAGGATTATTTGGTTTTTTGCTTGTTTCTGTTCCAATTTCCGACCATTTCATCTTGATTTACAAAGCTGTGCATAGTTTGGAAACTGGTTTCTTTAGGGTGGATCGAGAGTAGAAAACAGGTCTCTGTGGGAACTTGTCCTGTATGTGATGTGTGAAGCAGTGTAAATGGAGACGTTGTACAGCATCCACATGACCAGCAGGCACTACTACAAAATTAAACTTGATTTTCATGTGTTAAGAAATGAATGAGAAAATAAATGAATGAATGAGAATGAACAGTACTTTCACTTAAAAATAATTGCAGAAAGAAAACTGTGTACCTTGTTTTACTGTCTTTTGGCAAACTAGAAAAAGTGAATTCCAGACAACTGAGCAAAGAAAGCCAAATCCTAGTTCTAGGAATCACTTTGCCTGGAGCAAAGGAGATGGCAATCTTACCTTACACCTATGTTTACAACCAACCCTGTTTTGGCAGTTAATTTTAGCATGTCCCCTCATGGTAGAAGATAATAGGTTATTTAAGGTTAAGATTTAAGCATGTTCAAATATAAAATCAAAACTTAGTTTTACAAGTACAAAAGCCTTTAAAGATCATTTAGTTTAACAAGCTACTATCCAGATATCTAAAGGAAAAAAATCATCAGTGGAAGATTCCACTGGACTTAAGAATCTTAGCTAAAAAAAGAAAACCTTCTTTATCAATGAATCCTTCTTTTAAAAATTAGAATAGACTTAAGATGTATCAGAAGACACTCCTACTTCACATACACATAGTCTTAAAAACTGTCTAAGCCATTATTAATTCATACAACACATTTTATAGTAAGTGCTGTTATCCCTGTTAAACGTTGTTATCCCACAATGCATCAGTGGTAAAATAATACAGCAATCCCCAAAAGAAAACTGGGTGAGGACTACAACCCCAAGAAGGCAGCAAGAGCAAATTGTAAATATAACATCTGTATCAATATGCTGATGCTGAAAAATATTTTATAAAATATAAAGTATCATTTAACAGAAGGAAGGCACTACTGTGTTGGGGGGCAAGAATCTGAATAACATTCAAGAGCAACTAATATAATCTTTCATTAGGATTTTCTGTACATCAAAATTCTTTCAGAAATGCTAAAGGTAAAACAATGGCATATTTTACTTCCCTTCATTAATGGAAAAAAAAAATCAAATTCTCAAGAAAAATGCCAATTCTAATGGCAGCTTAATTTCCATGGAATGGAATGGAATGGCCTTGTTCTCTCCCCTGCCTTACACCAAAATAAGGTATTTGCTGCCAATATAGCTACAACAGTGTTATTTCAGAAAATAGGAATTTTATATTTTAACTATATTTAAAAGTATATATTTTAAATTTTTCTAGTAACACTCCTTTATTCTAAATTTGGTTAGAGGATAAAGGATCTCTGAATTTAGGAGTAAGATATTATATGACTAATAATAATAATGTGAAAATCTGTATTTTAGGTTGTAACTTTCAAATCATAAACTGTATTATTTTAAATCCTTTTAATATGGCTAGAAGATTGTTGGGCATAAAGTATCTTATAAAATAAATACAACCAAAAATAGATGAGGGAGTCAGATTGAGGGAATAATGAGAGTTGGTAGCGAAAATTACAAAGCAGTCAGGAGTACAGCTGGGAAGTGCACTTGCTAGAAATCGGCCACAAGTGAGATGTGAGTTTTCTAGCAGTCAAAAAAACATGAGCTCTGCTCACCTACCTGATTCAATGTCTGTAACATGCCAAAAATCCAGTTTCTCAGAAGCAGCACAACTATTCTTGTCATTGAAACCCGAAGTTTCATTTTCCCAAAAAGGACACCATATAATACAGTAAACAATGCTCTCAAAAACATCCTTACAGGGCTTCCCTGGTGGCGCAGTGGTTGAGAGTCCGCCTGCCAATGCAGGGGACGCAGGTTTGTGCCCCGGTCCGGGAAGATCCCACATGCCGCGGAGCTGCTGGGCCCGTGAGCCATGGCCCCTGAGCCTGCGCGTCTGGAGCCTGTGCTCCGCGACGGGAGAGGCCACAACAGTGAGAGGCCCGCGTACCACAAAAAAAAAAAAAAAAATCCTTACAATTCAAAGTATTTCACAGAGCTGTTTTCTACCCTAGTTCTCAAAGTAGGCAGGTGTTATAGCATGCCAAACACAATGTAGTAAAAAAGTTATTTTCGGGTGTGCAAAGTAGATACAGAGGCCTGATATTCATAAGATCTATAGAAATGCACTGCAAATCATAAGGCCATCTTCAATAAATACTTTCTCCCAAATGAGTTCTAAAAACATTCACCTCTGTTACGAAAAATTCAAACATGCAGAAAAAAGTTAAAACAATAATACTAACGGATAGCCATATACACTATCTAGAGACAACTGTTAACATTTTATGTGTGTGTACACTTAAAATAAGTTGCAAACATGGAGACACTTCACCTGTCAATCACACATATCCTGGAAATAGACTTTCTCCTACTTAACCACAATACCATTACCACACCTCAGAAAAATGAAAAATAATTCTCTAATATCATTGAATGTAGCCCGTCTACACTGAAATGTCCTCAACTGCTCCCCTGCCCCCCCAAATCAGTATTCAAGTTCAGTTTGTTATCTCTCTTTTGATCTAGAAGGGTTTTCCTCTTTTACCCTCTATTACACTGATTTTTTTTCAATTATTTTTTTAAAAATTTTTATTGGAGTATTGTTGATTTACAATGTTGTGTTAATTTCAGGTATACAGCAAAGTGAATCAGTTATACATATATACTGATGTTTTTGAAAATACCCGGCAAGTTGTCTTTGAGAATATTCCACATTCTGTATTTGTAAGATTGTTTTCTCTTGGTGTAATTTAACTCATTGCTTTATGTCCTATAGTTCTGCAAGGTGGAAGTTAGGTTTAAAGCCTTGATTAGATCCAGGTTTAAGATTTTTTTGACAAGAATAGTTCATTTGTGCTGCTGCTATGTACTCCATATTACTCCAAGTCAGGAGGCACAAGATGTCCAGTTCTTACCTAGTCAATGATGAGAAATTTGACTGATCACTTGGTTAAGGTAGTGACTGTCCAGATCTCTTCAAATTACAAAGATTAGCAATAATGTATAGGGGTCATGTCAATATGCTGTTCCACAATAACATTTCGCTTCATGGTTTTAGCATCCATTCAAGGTTCTTTGTATGAATCAATCATTTTAAATGCTAACTCTATCATTCTTTCTACATTAATTAATTTTTTTTAAAAAAGGTTGACAGCTTAAGTCAGTTTTGAGGTATAATACATATAGAGTAAAATTCACCCAATTTAGGTGTATAGTTCCATGAATCTGACAATCAAAATATAGAACATTTCCATCCTTCTAAAAAGTTCCCTCATGCCCCTTTGTTGTCAACCCCCAGACAACACTAATTTTCAGTCTGCTCCTATAGTGTTGCCTTTTCCAGAATGTCATATAAATGAAATGATCAAGTATATAACTATTTGAGGAGCTCATTCCTTTTTATTGGTGAATGGTATTCCATTGCATAGATGTGCTATAATGTTTATTCATTCACCATTTGAAGGACATTTTTTTTTTTTTTTTTTTTTTGGAACGCGGGCCTCTCACTGCTGTGGCCTCTCCCGTTGCGGAGCACAGGCTCCTGACACGCAGGCTCAGTGGCCATGGCTCACGGGCCCAGCCGCTCCGCGATATGTGGGATCTTCCCGGTCTGGGGCACGAACCCGTGTCCCCTGCATCAGCAGGCGGACTCTCAACCACTGTGCCACCAGGGAAGCCCTTGAAGGACATTTTGAGTTGCTTCTAGTTTGGGGTGCTAATGAATATTTACATACAAATTTCTGTGTGGAAATGTTTTTATTTCTCTTGATTTACTATCTAAGAATGGTATTGTTGGGTTGTATGATAATTTTATGCTTAACTTTGTAAGAAACTAACAATTTTTCAAAGTGGCTATACCATTTTTCATTTCCACTAGCCATGCATGAAGATCCAGTTTTTCCACAACCTTTCCAGTGCTTGAAATTGTAAATATTTTTTTATTTTAGCCATTTGAATAGGTGGATAGAATTATCTATTTATGCTTTTAATTTGCATCTCCTTAATAACTGATAATGTTGAATGTCTTTTCATGCACTTACACGCTATCATGTATTTTCTTTAGTGAAGTGTCTGTTCAAATCTTTTGCCGTTTTTTTTCTTTTAATTGTACTGTTTTGTTTTCTCATTATTTTGATGTGAGGTTCTGTATATATTCTAGATACCTGGCCTTTACTGATACATACTTTGCAAATATACACGCGCAGGCTCAGCAGCCATGGCTCACGGGCCCAGCCGCTCTGCGGCATGTGGGATCTTCCCGGACCAGGGCATTAACCCGTGTCCCCTGCATCGGCAGGTGGACTCTCAATCACTGCACCACCAGGGAAGCCCCCAATCTGTGCTTTTATTTTCATTATCTTAACAGAGTTTTTCTAAGATAAAATGTTTTAAATTTCAAAGAACAATGTTTCGATTTTTTCTTTTACAGACCATGCTTTTAGTGTCAAATCTAAGAAGTCTTTGAAGAATCATGATTTTTACCTACGTTTTCTTCTGGAAGTTCAGTAATTTTAGGCCTTACATTTAGTCTATGATCTATTTTGAGCTCATTTTTGTACATGGTGCAAAATACTGGTAGGGGGTTCTTTTTAAATTATCTATGGGCGGGACTTCCTGGTGGTGCAGTGGTTAAGAATACGCCTGCCAATGCAGGGACCATAGGCTCAATCCCTGGTCCAGGAAAATCCCACATGCCGCAGAGCAACTAAGCCTGTGCGCCACAACTACTAAGCCTGTGCTCTGGAGCCCGCTAGCCACAACTACTGAAGCCCGTGCACCTAGAGCCCATGCTCCGCAACAAGAGAAGCCACCGCAATGAGAAGCCCGCACACCGCAAAGAAGAGTAGCCCCCTTAACTAGAGAAAGCCCGTGCGCAGCAACGAAGACCCAATGCAGCCAAAAATAAGTAAATAAATAAATAAATTTATAAATTATCTATGGGCATCCAAGTTCTAGCATCACTGAATTGTGTTTGTATCTTTGTCAAAAGTTAAGTATGTGTGAGTCTATTTTGGACTCAATATTCCATCACATTAATCTGTGTCTACTCTTTCTTCAGTATCACCCTGTCTTGATTACTGGAGCTTTAAGGTCTTGAAGTCAGTACTGTGTCTCCTCCAAATCTGTTCTCTTTCAAAATTGTTTTGGCTATTCTAGTTCCTCTGCTTTTCTGTATACATTTTAGGATCAATTTCTTAATTGTAATAAAAAAAAGCCTGCTGTGGACCTACTAGAGAATGGACTTGAGGATACGGGGAGGGGGAAGGGTAAGCTGGGACAAAGTGAGAGAGTGGCATGGACATATATATATTACGAAACATAAAATAGATAGCTAGTGGGAAGCAGCCTCATAGCACAGGGAGATCAGCTCAGTGCTTTGTGGCCACCTAGAGGGGTGGGATAGGGAGGGTGGGAGGGAAGGAGATGCAAGATGGAAGAGATATGGGGACATATGTATATGTATAACTGATTCACTTTGTTATAAAGCAGAAACTGACATACCATTGTAAAGCAATTATACTATAATAAACATGTTAAAAAATTGTTTTAAAAAAAGCCTGCTATGATTGCAATTAGGATTACATTGAAACTATAAATAAATTTGAGGGAGAACTGACATCTTAACAATACTGACTATTCCAATCCATCACCATTGCATTCCTGGGATAAACCTCATTTGTCTGAGGTATATTATCCTTCTTATTGGTGAATACAATATGCTAATATTTCACTGAAGATTTTTGTGTTTATGTTCAATGAGGGCTATTGGTCCATAGTTATTTGTTCATTTGTTTTTTTTTGTTGTTGTTGTGTTTTGCGTTACGTGGGCCTCTCACTGCTGTGACCTCCCCCATTGCTGAGCACAGGCTCCGGACGCGCAGGCTCAGCGGCCACGGCTCACGGGCCCAGCCGCTCCGCTGCACATGGGATCTTCCCGGACCGGGGCACGAACCCGCGTCCTCTGCATCGGCAGGCGGACTCTCAACCACTGCGCCACCAGGGAAGCCCTGTTCATTTGTTTTAATAACGTCTCTGGTTTTGGTGTTTAGTTCAGCTGCTAGAGGATTCATATAAAAGGGTTAAAAGGACTTAAAATAGAAGTAAAGATTTTATATATCTTAGAAGAACACTAGAATATTAAAAGTCTTGTAGAATAAGCTCAAGTCCTTATTTTTAAACGTTTAAAAGTACATTTATACGTTAAAAGTGTGTTTTTGGTTACAAACCAAGAAAAAGTTTATCCTAACTAGATGGAGTTCAATTTCTTATAGCTAGCCTTTGGTTTATCATATTATATAACACTTCAGGAAATCAAATTTATCATTCAATAAATATGTACAGGGAAGGGGAAAAAACAGAGTTCAAGCTTCAATAGAAATCTCTTTTGTATTCTGTCCAGTAGTCTGTAAATTTTGTTCATCTCCTACCACCTCATTTGGTTTTACAACTAGTTCTTTCCTTTTAATGCTTTTTTTTTCCCACTGTGTATTAACAATGGTATACTATATTGTATAATTTTCTTATGACAAGAATTTATTACTTTTGTAAATGAAAAATAACTTTACTGATCAATTTCATAGATTTAAAACAATATGAGCACTTATATATAAATATTCACATTGTAGAAATTTTTATAAAAATACAGATAAAGAGAAAAAGACAAGTCTTATCACTCAGAGATTCTATACTTTCCAGCATTTCAAGCATATATATTTATAGAAATTTGCACTTTTTAATGTATGCATTGCTTTATAACTTATCAATTTTTTTCATAAGAGTATATACTTTAAAAACATGTTTTCATTGGCTGTATTATATTCTCTCAGAGTAATACTTTCATTTACTTAACCTATTCTCTGAGAGTTTGCTTGTTTCCAACTTCTGACTGAATACGTATATTTTTAAATGTACTATGTTATAAATATCAGAAAACTTTTAATGAACATGCAAATTCTCATTTACACAAAACAAGTTCTTATCTCATTTCAACAAAAGAGTAAAAATAACAGGAATTTTATCAGAAGTAAAAACTCATCGTAAAGAATAACTGTCCCTTTCTTAAATCAAGTACATAATTATTTGGACCTTAAAGCAAATGTTTCCTAATATTGTCTACAAAAATTTGCTTTGTTTTTTTATCCTGGCAGTTAAAAAGTTAAAAAGAATAGAAGACACTTTCCTTTTCAAAAAGGGAATTAAAAATCATTCTTGCTGGGAATTCCCTGGCGGTCCAGTGGTTAGGACTCGGATCTTTCACTGCCAAGGGCGCAGGTTCAATCCCTGGTCAAGGAACTAAGATCCCGCAAGCCTCTCAGGACAGCCCCACCCCCCCGCAAAAAAAAAAAGCATTCTTGCTATAATCAACAATATCACAATTACTATAGATAGAACACCACTATTACATGATCCAGAATATTAATACTGAGTTCTAGTCTCTTAAAACTTTCAAACGTACAAACTCTTTTTTAATGGAATAAGAAGTAATAGTCTGAATGTCTATTACTCTCAGAAATACCTTATTTGGATAAGTTACTGAGTCTTACTATTTTTATGTATTTTTTTATTTCACAAAATAAGCTAGTTATATAAATAGACCAGAAATACTTTTGAAGTGAGTTCTCCTAATAAAATTGGTTTTATTGTCATTTAAGGATAAATAGAAGACCAAAGTTACTATACACTTACTTCTTTTTAGGAAACTACATTGGTTTAATGTAGCTAATTAGAAATTAGCTCTCAACATTTATAAGCGAAATATTACCTTAGTGTTCTAAAATACTTGACATACATCAAATACATAAACATTTCAGTTACCAATGTTTGATTTTTCACTATATAAAATTCTAATTAAAAGATACCTAAGGCATAAAATGAGGTATCTTTCTACTGTAAGTTAAAATAATTAATTTTACTCCCTGAAGTCTTGTCCATCTTCCTCTCATTCACTCTGTATTCATCTTAAGTCCTTAAAACACCAATACCAAGCAGAGGAAAGTGAAAATATATACTAGAAATACTCAAAATTCTCCTCCTGTTCAACATATTTACAATACTAGCTTTTCTAGTCACGAAATAATATTGGATTCCCTCTCCCACTTTTTTTTTTTACTGCTGAAATGTTTAACAAACGACATCTGCAAAAATAAACAATTGCATTTTCATCCAAAGACTGAATATAAAATGGGTTCTGATCATCCTAAACAGAGGACTATTCTCTCAAAAAGTGGGTAGAGCTATTGTCAGTTGCAATTATACAGAGAGGGTCTATGTACAAACTACCTACTGATTTATTTCAGCAGCCATGCAAACTACTCAGATTTTCACTGACAAGCTGAATGCAGACAGACACTTAAAAGAAGCCACACCTGCCTACAGGCAGAAACATGCTGTTGCAATATCTTCTGGCAGTAGCAAAACCTATTAAGAAAGCAATTTTTTTTCCAAAGTATATTTCACTCATTTACTTTTAAGGAAAAATTAAAATAAATTGGCGCTGTAAATTTTAACAAGCAAATATTTCTGAAGGATTCTAACAACCAAATCACTGCACTGATAAACCAATCACATCTTTAAAAGGTGTGGTCAGTTGGAACAAAGAGCACTCTGGTATGAAGATTTTTAATTCTCTCCATCTTGTTCTAAAAGGAACAGTTCAGGAGGACATGTTATGAATGTTAAAAAATACTTCCATAGAAGGACCCAAAATGCAACGCTAAGAACAAATTATAAGCAGAACATAGAATAATCTCCTGAGGACAAGAGAAATTTTGCCTTACAACAATTAAAACATTGGGAACTTAGTATTTTAAGATAATGTGCTTTCAATTATATTTAAGCCATCTTCATTATTAACTATGGGACGTTTTTAGTAAATAAATAACCCAAGAATAACTTCTCTAAGAGGAAATAGCATTATTGTCAGAGCAGTTTTACGGGAAGTAAGTTTTTTCTCCCTCAAAATTTTGCTGTAAATGGTCAAAATATCAATGATTTTAGCTAGGAATAATCTGTGTCGTTCCTGAAAAAAGACCCGCCTTACAATGTAGGATTGTACCCCAAACTCCATTTGCTCCTTCTTAAGATCCTTTGCTAATACTTCTTCCTCTGATTACCCCTTAAAATTATACATTCCTCAATATTTAGTCATCAACTCACTCACTCACCTGCCCACTCTCTCTCTGTCTTTGTCTCTCCTTCAACTTAGATGTCTACCAAGGAGGTGATACACTTTTCCTTAGAAAGTTGATTACTGTAGTTGAAACACCACTGGTTAGTGTGAGAAGAAATAATAACAATAATGGTAATGATAATAATGACATTTATATAGTATCATCTTAAAAATCAATATTCACAGTTAATCATATCATTTCCTCATGCCTATCTTAGGGATAAATAGTATTATTCCTATTTTACAGATGAAGGAACAAATCCAGACAGGTTTAACAATCTGCCTACAATCACACAACTACAAAGTCATACAACCAGGGCTCAAGAGCATGTTGACTCCAAATTCCATATTTTGCCCCACCATTCCATACTGTCTCTCTTTTAGAAACTAAATCTCAGGGCTTCCCTGGTGGCACAGTGGTTAAGAATCTGCCTACCAATGCAGGGGACACGGGTTCAAACCCTGGTCCGGGAAGATCCCACACGCCGCAAAGCAACTAAGCCCGTGTGCCACAACTACTGAGCCTGTGCTCTAGAGCCCATGAGCCACAACTACTGAACCCACGTGCCGCATCTACTGAAGCCCCCGCACTCTAGAGCCCGTGCTCCACAACAAGAGAAGCCAACATAATGAGAGGCCCGCGCACCGCAACAAAGAGTAGCCCCTGCTTGCCACAACTAGAGAAAGCCCGCGTGCAGCAACGAAGATCCATCACAGCCAAAAATAATAAATAAATAAATTTAAAAGAAAAAGAAACTAAATCTCAGTCTGATTTCTAGTTTCCCCATTGAAAGCATCATTACTTGGGAAGATGCACTTTGATTTCCAATCGAGTAACTTAGAGAAATCTTTGAAACATACAGTGTTTGTGGAAACGTACAGTGTTGCCCAGAATAACCTCAGAACTGACAGGAAAACCTATGTTAGAGACATAGGTCAAGAGTCCAGAAGAGCTATTACTTAAGAAGCTTTTCCAAAGTTTAATATCAAAAGGTATCACCCCTAAATGTAATTAATCCTAGATTCTCAGTCTGTATGTCTAAAGTCCCTTAATTCAGACATGGTTCACAGTGGTATTGCACTGTATAGAAACCATCTGTTTTCTACTCTGACTTTCTCATGGTCAGGAAAAATAGAATTTATAGAAATAGTTTATAGCCTTTATTCCTATTCCTGGAATTTAGGCCAAATCTAAACACTCTGAAAGCTGGGAAATTACTTCTTCACTCTTCCCTATGTTTTAACCCTGCCTTAGTTAAAAGGTCAAACGTCAGACCAAATCTCAATTAGCTATGGAATCTAAGATTAGGAACATGCTAGGAAATCTGGGTAATTTCCAGATCAGTGATTCTCAACCTTTGTTTCTCCCTCTACTGTTCACAACCCCATGTTACTCTCATCATCAAATACAGAAAATAGTACAACTTAATTAACAGGAGAGTTAATGAGTATTTGGGGGAAGCACAGGGAAGAGAGGTCCTGATACATTCTTTTCCAACAGAGGATGTCTATCAAAACTAGAGGAGATAGAGCTAAATACATGTATTTCTAGCTTCTCGAGAAATCTTCTACTGTACTTATCATTTAACTCCCTGCTCGGTTGTTTACAGTTCTGGTCAATGTTCTTTTGCTTATGCAAGTCCTTGAGTGATTTCATATCTATGGGACATGTCTGTACTTTCTTTGATCAGGTGTCTAGACAAAAGCATGCTTAGGGAAAGGTTATTTATTTACACGGTTTATTATAAAACAGGTCTTTTTGGTTTTCACTATAAAAATAATAGCAAACTAAATAATTTTTATGTAAAAGACTGCTATCATAAATCTATAAACCACATGCCTAATCCTTTATAAAAATTCTCCCTGCTGCTATTCTTAGCCACATTCCTGTGGCTAGGGGCAGGCATAATTATCTTCATTTTGCAGATGAGAAACCTGAGGCTCAGAGAATTAAGAGATTTGCCTGAGGTCACACAATTAATCAGGACAGCAGAGGCAGAACCCATAAAAAGATGCCTTTTAGTTTAGGGCATTCTATTAAAGTTACAAGTAGAAAGTGTTCCCCTATAGCTTTCAAGGTTTTCTAAATAGTAAAGGAAAAAAGAAAAGCACAAAATTTTGCAGAGTAAAATTCTATGTTTTTGTCCTATGTTTTGACTCAAATTCTAACACTGGTATATTAATTGTTTTGCAAATAGGGCCAAACCTGCTGGCTTGTTCCTAAGGTAACTTAGCAGTATTATATGTTATTTGCTTAAAAGGCACAAAACAAAATTCGAAAGTTAGAAAAATTCATTTAAGAAAGAAAATATTACATTTGCTAAGCAATGTTCTAAAAGAGGAGGATTTAATTTTCTACCATGTTCTTCACAGATTTTCAACACACTGACACCTAAAAAATAAAGTGTAAACTAAAGTAGTGAGCTACATAGGCCAACTATGTACAATCCAATTGGAATGCCAAAAGCCCTACTCAAGCAGCAATTATGTAGTGTCATGAGGCTACACGTGTTTTTATAAGCACTCATTAAAAGTTAGTCACAATTTGAGATCCTGTCCAACCAGTATGGTATGCCCCAAGTTAGTGATCTTAAGAGACAAACTACTGACCAACCATTGTTTAGCATGTATTAAACAAAAAAGAACAATGATATTCATTTCCTTCTAATAGCATATTTTAGGAATTTATGGATTTAACTCTTCCAAGCATAATAATTGGCAATGTCCACAAACCAAATGATTTTATCTTTTAAAATAAATCAGCATTGTATGTCATTTACTTGGGTACAGGTATACAAGGACACTTGCCATACTGAAGCTAGTTAATTTCTTCAAAGACAGTTGCCTTGTTCTGGTCACATTACTATATCATAAGAATAGCCTGTACATGCTGACAGTTGATTGAGGAGTCAAGTCACAAAAAATTAGGTTTGTGCCATGATTCGTTTAGTCTAGAGCGCAGTATTCACATGTGACTTACCTAACTTCAGTTGAGAGCATTTTCTCATTCTTAAAAAAGAAAGATATTTTTGATGACAAGAATATAAAAAAACTAAGGGATAAAATTAAGGTGTGTTCTGAAGTGAAGGATGCAAATCACCTGTAACAAAACACTACTACGTTTTATTTCCATAGTTTTTTTAAAATCTGAAGTTGTCCTATAGTTCTTATTTTATTCTCACATCAGCCCTGTGTGGAAGGAAGAAAGTAGTATTGTTATTTATTGTTATTCTAATTTGTAGAGAATTGATATAACTTACCCATGGTTACAGAGAGTGACTCAGTAGCCACACAGGAAGGAATCTGAAGAGTCTACTCCTGCTTTGCCCTGACTCCCAGTTTAGGACTCCTTCCAACAGTCAAATTATAAAATGTATCACAGGTTAGAAGTAAGTACACCATGTACCGTGACCATCTCTCTGCTGTCTACAGGAACAATTCGAAAAAAGTACAAGCTAGTGTGTACTCAGTACTATGCTAGGCATCGCAAGGATTCAGAAGATTTACAATATACAGTTCTTTCCTCACAGTGCTTCACATCTAGTTGAGACAAAAGTAATGGGCATGAAGGAAATCTGAATAGTAAGCAATAGTATTGTTACGAATTAAAATAGTGTTTAAAACGATAGATTAACTGTTAGCTTCTTCAAACTGGGCTTTTGGAAGGATTTGGATTGAGGGGTAGGGGAGTCACTGGAGATTCAAGGCTGACTGGTAGCCTCGCAGATTTAAAAACTGCAAGTCCCAACCCAATGGGACAAAGAGAGGGAGTTATCTATCTCTACTACTCAATGACAAATTTGCAAAGGTGTCACAGAATGGGGAAGACATCTTATGTTTTCAAAGACCGTTGTTAATCTTGTAAAATAAGTCCTTAAAAGGTTGCAGATCAAAGCCTAACGTGACACACGGGTTTAATTTAAAACAGCAGCAATTCATCTTCTTTCATACCTTCTTTGTACTTCTACCAGTCAAGTGTTAAAACCAGAAGTGGGATTTATCCACAAGTAGAAGCAGGAGAGACTATGTACAGATGGTCACACAGCCCATATTTTTCGGCCTTTCCTGAAGGTGTCAATAAAATTTCTAGTTTGCTCACTATTACTTCTTGTACACTGGTCTTAACTCCCCAGCTATACTAAAACACCATGAAGGCCAGAACAAGGTCTTATTTTCATCTCCTTATTGCTTAGCACAGGCACTAAATAATGGGCACTTAGACTTTAAAACTTTAATGATGGGGACTTCCTGGTGGCACAGTGGTTAAGAATCCACCTGCCAATGAAGGAGACACGAGTTCGAGTTCTTCTCCGGGAAGATCCCGCATGCCGCGGAGCAACTAAGCCCATGCGCCACAACTACTGAGCCTGCGCTCTAGGGCCCGCCAGCCACAGCTACTCAGCCGGCGTGCCGCAACTACTTAAGCCCACGCGCCTAGAGCCTGTGCTCCGCAACAATAGAAGCCAACGCAATGAGATGCCCACGCACTGCAACAAAGATTAGCCCCTGCTTGCTGCAACCAGAGAAAGCTTGCGCGCAGCAATGAAGACCCAACACAGCCATAAATAAATAAATTTATATTAAATAATAATAATAATTGTAGGAAATGATTTTAAAAAAAAAGAAGCCTTAGTAAAATTTGACTGATTTTTTCTTACTGGGTAGCAAAAAGTAGGCATTAATAAAGGTGTCTCTAGAGAATCCCTAAGATGAGTGTTAACTACCAAGATAAACCAGGATTTTTATTTAAATATACCAGGGAACAGCCAACGAAATCATCGTATGAGGGTCAAAGAACCATCCATGGATCGATAATAAGGAGTTTAAATTAGAGCAACAGCATCACATATGTAAAAGTAACCATAATATTCTTTCATATGGATGATAAATGACAGCTTATCCCATATGACTATTCTAACTTTATTAAAACTTAGATCTAGCATTATGTCCTACAAGCATTCACGTTTACAGGAAACATGATATCATATCACTATAATGTCTTGTGATAAGGGCTAATGATGGTATATAGAACATTCACAAATACAAGTATATACTATGATGTCAAGTATATTATTCAATTTGATGGCTTCAGGGACATGAGTAATTTCAAAACAAACAAGTCAGCCACCTGGTAAGACAGGGCTGAGCATTTAATAATATATAAATCTTTACAGAACAACAAAGCATTTAAAATAATCCCTAATTTAGCTTGGTATTTCATATGCATGTTGTAAACGGCCTTCAAAACCAGGTGCAATTAATATAAAGCTACAACAGAATTCTAATGCTGATGGGCCATCACTGAAAATTATTATACATGTATACTTCTATCACCTACAAGAAGAAATACTTCTTTGTTAATAACATATAACTCTGCCAAAGCAAAAACAAAAAAGAAAATGTGTCATACAACTCCGTTCCGTAAGGACAATTTGAATAATTACATTAACTTTAGAATATAAATCTAACTATTCCAATTAGAAATGAACTTGATAAAATATCTAAGAAAATATGCACCATAAAGTTCTGAAAATGTATTTCAACCTCATAAGTAGATAAATTGGAAGACATTTAGGACTGTGGTTGAAATAATCAACTCCAAAGCTAAAGGAAAGTTCAAATTTACTCTTGATAGTTTTAGGAGTCAAAAATCCTACAGGGATCAAATCAATCACTTGGAAAATCAAATCGCACCAATTTCTTTCATCCCAAAGAAGGATTATATCAAGTCGTGTTGTACATTTAAGCAGTTAAGATGATCCATCAGGATGCTTGCCTACATCCACTAATACTATTTCTGTAAAGAAAGGCTGGTCATCCAGGCACCTATAACTCTCTCTCCTTTGACTCCAAAAGCCGTGACTTTAAGGTTATTTAAAAATACTTCATATTCATCAAGATAATGGTTATTAGAGGAGAGAGTGGTGGTGAATAGGAGAGGTCAGTGACATTCTCTTGATCTGAGTTGACTGGGTTCAGTTTGTGAAACTTCATTGAACTCTATTATGATTTTTGCACTTTCTATATGTTGTATGTTATACTTCAACAAAAGTTTAATAAATGAAAATGCTCCATATTTACCTTTTTTCACTTTTTAGAGTAGTTACTAGTCTGAGATTCCTGAATGAAGGATTCATAACATACTCATCTTTTGCAAATGCTTGCTACATAACAATAAGACAGATGCTATGTCAATAAAGACAGATGAATTAACAGAGACCAACAATCAATTGTACAATGTCAATAAGAACTACTTGATTTGCATTCCTTCATTCCAGAGCACTGAACTGCTGCTACATTTTACGTAGTACACCATGAGTAGTTAAAAAAAAATGCTTGAGCCCCTCCCGCCAGAGGTAGATGGCATTTGTGTATGTATGCGTAAGAGAAAGAGAAAGAAGCCAAGACATATATACTAATAACTAATAAGACATGCACTGTATGTGTGGTGAGAGCAATAAATGCCACAGGGAAGGAGTGAGACATTCCAGTGGGATTAACCAGGAAGGGCATTACTGAGGGCGTAGTACAAGCATGATGAACGTCTTAGTAAGATGAAGGAATGGACCAGCATTTACAGAATACTTAACACTGCATGCCAGGTACCATGTGAGCATTTTCATAAACCTTACTTAACTTTCACAATATAGCTAAACCCACTAAGATCTTGATTAGGTAAGAAATTTATCTAAGATCACAGAGCCAGTACATACTAGAGAATTTGACCTAGACCTTTTCACTCCAAGATCAATGTCTTTCTACCACACCATGCTGCCACTGTCTTGAATAAGAGCTTGATATCTGTGGCCAAAAATCCAAATCTGAAATCTGACAAAAACTGACAAAAAAAGTTTTTCCTACCCAATGAATGCACTTCAAAATATTTTTATTCTTCAAAATAACCGGATCAAAACCAAAACAAAACAGACCACATCTATGTATAGGAATGATGGCCTAAAGCTACAGTTTTGGAATTCTAATTCACAGCTTGAGATCAACCTATTCGACTATCCTTTTTGGTAAAAAGATCTCAGTCAACCATAGTCTTCTAACAAAAAGCCGACTACCAAAATAATGAGGTTATGAAAATTAAGATAATTTAACAGTTGACAGTCTTGCTGACAAACTGAAACACAGAATGTGAGAAAAGGCCAAGAATCAAGGGTAATTCTTACATTTTGGTTTGAGGAACTGGGTAAATAGTGGAGCTGTTTACAGAGTTGGGAAGCACAGGAGGAGGAAAAGGTTTGAAAGAAAAATTAAGAGTTCTTTCTTTGCCATGTTAAGCTTAAGAAACCTTTTTGATATTTAAGAATAGAGGTCAAGTAGGTAGTTAAATATACAACTTTGCAGCTTAGGAGAGAGGTTGGCCTGGAGTTCCAGATTTGGAAGGTATCATCATAAAGATGGTATTTAAAGTCATGGACTGAGCTGAATGAAAAAAATTATTTCAAGACAGTGCTGGAGAGGCAAATGCTGCTGATCAACTGAGTGAGATGAGTACTGAGCATTAACAAAGATTTGGCAACACAGAGATCGATGACCTTGACAAGGGTGCTTTTAGTGGAATGGTATGTACAAAAATTATTTAAATAGGGATAGAACAAAATGGGAGGTAAAGAAATGGGAGATCCAGGAGCTTTTCTATAAAGAAGGAAGAAGTACGGTGGGGCCAGAAAAGAACATGGGTTTTATCTAAGGAGGATTTTTTTTTAATTGAAATAACCCATTACAGATGGAAAGATTGATGATGCAACAGAACATGGACAACTGAGAAGTCTTAAGTCTTTAAGTCCTAAGGTAGGCAAGAAGAAATGAGCTCTAGGGTGCAAGGAAAGGGACCAGTCTTAGGCAGAGACAGGCACTTCATCCACTGTAACAGGAAGGAGAGTGTATGGGTGTAAGGCCAACTGGCCCGAGGCAGGGGAACACAATCAGATTCACAGGTTTCATCAGACCGAAATTCTCCGGACCACCCAGTTCCAGAAACTGCCCTGGAGACATTCCGGACCACCCAGTTCCAGAAACTGACCTGCGGACTTTGCACCCTGCCCAGTCTTCCCGCCTTTCGAGGGCTGGGACTAACGGTCCCCTAGGATACCCGAAAAGACCACCAAATAAGGAATACCCTGCGCCCTCCCAGATTCACCACACCCCTTTCCCTTCTTCCCCTATAAAATCTTGCCCAACCCTCGCCCGGGTGCGACTTCTCTGGCCCCTTTCTCTCGGACCAGTGAACCTCACCCGGGAGCGCTCCCTAATAAAGCTCACTGGAAGCTTTCCTCTGTTTTGCGGTGCCGTTTGTTAAGATCCGACCTTACAATGGGTACAGATGCAGGTAGTTTGGTAGATATGATGGTGGATAGAAAGCTGGATCTAAGCAAGGTTAGGATTCTGTCAGGTAAGTACCACAGAAGGAAAGAAGGATAAGGGATTTGAAGCACATGCAAAAGACCAGTTGTACTGATAGAACATGGTCTCCAAGCTAGATGAGGGAAAAAAGGACATGAATGAGGTGCAGTGGAAAGTGGAAAACTTAATGCACATGAGCACCCAGTGGAGTTAAAAAAAATTATTTGAGGAATAAGGAAGCCATGTAAGTAGACAGTGGGTTTTTTTGTTGTTCTTTTTGTTTGTTTCCTTGTTTTAAGTTTATAAGAGGAGCAGTTACCAGCAATGAGGTTTAACATTTGACCATGGGAATAGATTTCTGAGGTGGGGGGATCTAAAAGCTGTGAGATCAGATGTTTGATTATCCATGTGGCTGTAGCAATCACTAAGTCTAATGACAGGAAAACTGTGGAAAAGCAGTGAGCCGGGTACTAACGAGGAGGTAAGGATGGATCTGGAGGGGAAAATAGTCTGATGGCATGCATTTCAGAAGAGCTGGGGTTCTGAGCAAGGAAAAAATGGACTGAAGCAACAAATGGGAGAAAGGGTTCTAAATGAGGGGTGAAGATGTGGGGTGAAAAAAACATCATTACTTAAAGACTATAGGGAAACAGAGTTCCCAAGAATAGTCAGGGCAAGAAAGTGAACGAAATTTTATTTTCAACACTATGTCTGTTTGATGATAGTAAACTATCAGTTCCAGGAGGCAAATTGGAAGGGTTAGGGGAGGGGACATTGAAAAGTTCAAGGATTGTATCAATTAGGATCTACATAAAGCAAATGAGTATAAAATTTCCCAGCAAAAATGGCCAACTTGGGAATCCTCGACACTAAAAATGCAACCGAAACAAATTAACAAACACCTTTTCTAAGCTTCATGAGAGCAGTTCAGTATCTTTACAATAAATTCCCTTTTTGCTTAAGTTAGCAACTAAAGAATCCTAATGATAATCACCTGCATGTAGAGGGCCTTGCATACATAGACAAGTTCAGAAGAGGAACGTTTATTCAATTCATTCAGTATATTTAAGTGCTATTTGGCCTGGAGTGATAAGGAAAATCTCAGAAAGGAATCTTAGGCATGTTAGCTATCCGTTTATCCCCTTTTCTCATTTCATTTCTTCCTTTCACAAAAGTCAATGGTGAGAAAAAGATCAATAACAATTAGGCTGGAGTGAGCGGGCAGCAGGGTTGCTCTGAGGACAAACACAATTCTCTGTACACCTGCCTGTGACCTCACAATAACACTTGTGCAGGTGTGGAGAGTCCTATAGCTTAAAATAACAAATGCCGCAGCAGTCTGTAACTGTCATCCCTGAGGTTTCTTGTCCAACTGCGCCACCCCGTACTACACAGTGTTTCTCCAAACGGAAAATGACCCATTTGGGGAAGAGTTAATATACATTACAACTTTCTCTCTCTTAGGTGAACTAATTTACCTAGATGAAGAATTCTGAGAATACTTTATTTCTAACAGGGTAGTATTTAACTTTATGTAGAAACAAGTGTTGACAATGTAATTATAAAATTTTATAATCCAACAGTGAGTACGGTAGTATTCCTTAACACATAGACCAAATCAAGACAAATTAATTTCAGTTGTCATTCATTGTCCATAAAATGAAATGTCTACAACATATGGTTGATGTACAAAAAAACAACTGTAGCAGGCATCAAAAATAAGAAACATGCAAAATCAATTTATTGGCTTCAAGTGGAAGCACCTTGGGAATGTAGGTATAATGAAATATCCCAAAACATGGATGAGATTATTTTGTGTAAAAGATAGGGAATACTATACTTCAAAACATTCAAAACAGTGAATATTCACTAGCACTATGACTTTTATTTAGTACAATACTCTTATGTATCATAATGCCCAGCACACCATAGATTAAATCACCTTGTCAACTGAAAAAGTATGTTGAATTTAATAAGTCAATTGCGGGGAGGATACATTTAATTTCAATCCATGTAATAGACAGCCTTGGTGAAATATATCAAAGCACTTCCCAATCTGGAAAAAAGATCAAAGGGGGTCCCAGGTGATCTCCGGAATGCCAAAGATGGTTACCTTGAAACTACAGTGGAATCTATTTCTGCCCAGCTGCAGATTTGTTTAATGGCTACTCACTCATTTAAAACTTAATTGTTGAAATCCATTAAGAAATAACACTTATTCCCATGACTGGCACTTCATAACTCATACCAAAATTACTCACATCAGAGATAACCTAAACCAATCTGAGACCATTTCCTAAATTACAACATCTTTGGGCTAGAGGAGATAGGACAAAGATCCCATATGACTTGATTCCAAGCTACCTGAACAAAATGAGCCTTACCAATAGTATCTTTTCCATAGCAAGGTTTTATTCATTCATCTTACAGTGCCAGGCATCATGGCCAACTAAATTATTATGACTCTATCCTGGAGTCAATCTAGGAAAAATAAAATCCAGGCTCAGTAATTTTTTTTTTTTTTTTTTTTTTCTACATGGGCCTCTCACTGTTGTGGCCTCTCCCGTTGCGGAGCACAGGCTCCAGACGCGCGGGCTCAGCGGCCATGGCTCACGGGCCCAGCCGCTTCGCAGCATGTGGGATCCTCCCGGAGCGGGACACAAACCCGTGTCCCCTGCATCGGCAGGCGGACTCTCAACCACTGCGCCACCAGGGAAGCCCCAGGCTCAGTAATCTTATGAACAAGATCCACTTTGTTTTTGTTTTTTGTTTGTTTTTTATCTTTTGCCACACCACGTGGCTTGTGGTATCTTAGTTCCCTAACCAGGGATCGAACCCACGCCCTCAGCGGTGAAAGCAGAGTCCTAACCACTGGACCACCAAGGAGTTCCCAAGATCCACTTTGTAACAACCGTCTGTATTTCTCTTACAGAGAGACAATATTTAACTTAAGGGTCATGACTGGAGTTTGTAGATAAAAGCTTAAAAAATGGGAAAATATTAGAAGACAACTTAGAATTAATTTGACTTATGGTTAGCTAACATATTCAATATGACAGAATGTCAACCTGTCATTTGTTTTCTTTCTGGAGAAGTTAAAAAAATAGTTTTCTTTTTAAAACATACTGATAATAGGTAGTATTTCTACAACTTCCCCAAACAAAAAGCAAACAACAAAAACAGAACTTCATGACATCTGAGTAGTTAATCAGTCATTCTGCTGTCATATCTGTTTATAATTGAGGTAAAATTTATATCAGTGTCATACACAGACCTTAAATGCTCAATTCAATGAGTTTCAATAAATGCTTGTGACCTTCATGTTTCCGTCACTCCAGAAAGTTGTCCTGAACCCCTTCCAGTCAATTCCCCCACCACCCAAGGCAACTACTGTTCAGATTTCTATAGATGTGAGAAACACCTGACTTCTTTCCTTCCACACAGTATTTTTGAGATTTACCTACATGCTTGCATGTATCAGTAGCTTTTTTTTTAAAATAGCAGAGTATTTCATTATATGATTGACACAATCTGTTTATCTATTCTCTTGTTGAAGGATATTTGTGGGGGGTTGTTTGTTTTTTGTTTTGTTTTGTTTTTTTGGCTATTGTGAATAAAGGTGCTTGTAAACACAGAATCCTGTTCTGCTGTATAAATGTAATCATATCACCTTAAACTTAAGACAGCTTTCTGCCTAAACTAGGAGCTGAGGGTCTTGACGGAATTAGCATCTGCTTTCACACAAAATGAGTGAGGAGCCCCACCCCTGCTCCAGAGCCCTGGCTGATTAGATGGGACCTGCTCCAACCAGCCCATATCTGTGATATGTGACACTCCAGGGGGCCACACTTTATGAGAAGAGACTCTTTCCCCCGAACATTTCAAACAGGTAGTGTTTAGGGGTAGTGTCAATAAAGCTCATCTCTGTTCCAACCCTAATCTGGTATCACATTGCTTCTATTATAGACAAAAACACAGTATTCAAAAATAACAACCAACGCACAGACACAAAAAGGGACTTTTAATTTACCTGTTCTTTAAGGTCTCCCAGCACAGGTTACACCTAATCAATGGATAGCCAGCCACATGCTATTAATGTAACTTTGGGCACATCATTCACCTCTGAGTCCTAATTTCCCAAGATGCAAAATGGGATAACTGTAGCACCTGTCTTAGGGTTATTTTTGAAGATCAAATTAGATAATACATATCAAGTATTCACAGATGCTAACATACTTAAGTACATAGCACTAGCTATTATTAACAAAACTTTATTTCCAAAACTATTTAGAGAGTATAACCTCAGATTTTCCTTTTCCTTTTCCATTTCAAGGTAGTAACAAGAGTTTCCCAAAATGAGTGTGTTCCCCCCAAAATTAATTCACATTTAACTGGTATTATGTAAACCAAAGTCTACAGCCAGGGAAGTTTTGGCTAAATAATTTTTTTTTAAACTGCAAAACATCTAAGTGTTTTATGCTAATGTACACTATGACCCCCTAAAAGTGAGATCTAGTATTGACCACGAAATTGACTTCTGCCCTAACAAAATCATGTGATCCTGGGGCTCTAACACTTTCAGACATGCTAGTAAAAACAATGCTGACTACACATATGAAACAAACAGCATCCTTAAGAAGATAATATATGCTCTTCCCATTTCATTTAGTTAAATGCTATCCATCCTTCAGACCTCAGGGAAGCCTTCTTAAACCCTCCAAACTTACTCAAGACTTCCTGCTAGACACTCTCAAGGTTCCCTTAGACTTTTCCTTCCTAGCTCTTACTGCCATTTGTATTAACATACTCAAAAAGATTATTTGATTAATGCCCATCACCTTGCCCACCAAACTATAAGCTTCAATTAAAGGCATGGCTATATATTATGCTCAACCTTATACCCCTAGTATCTACCACAATGTCTGGTACCAAATAACTGATATGGAACAAATATGTGAATACAAGAATTCACTGCAACTTTATTTGTCATAGTAAAAAATTGAAAACAACTCAAATGTTTAATAGGAAAGTAATTAAATAAGCTACTCTACATATATATTGTAGAATATTATACACTCATTAAAAAGAATGAGCTTAATCTCTATGTTCTGACATACTCACTTTTCTAAATGAGAAAGGGAAAATGCATTTTATTTCATAGGTACTATATTGTGCTTAGATGTCTAAAAACATACACATCTCTTAACGGTGACTACATCTGAAGAGGAACAGGCCTGGAAAAAGGTACTTTCACTTTTATACTTTATACATTTCTCTGTTGTTTCAATATTCTTCAACAAACATGTATTTCTTTTCTAATTAATTTTTTAAGCTTTGAGCAACTGCAAGTCCACATAAATTATCATATGCTTTATGCTTCCACAAAGCAAAAAAAACCAACAGAACTGGGGCTAAAATGTGGCTCTTTTTTCTTGGTCCAGTGTTCCTTCCACTACACATTATTGCCTTTCCAATAAGGGACACAAGCCTGATATTGATACAATCAATATTTTAGTACCAAATGACTAGAAGAGATTTAAACCTACTCCCATCTCCACCTCACCTCTGCAAGTCATGAGAGGGCACTGCAGGCCAATGGCCATAGAGGCTTCTTTTAATAACCCCAGTGACGGGGAGGTTACAAAATTCTAGTGCATGCTCCTCACTATTACGACAATTCCCTTATATTGAGCTGAAACCTATCTCTTTTACTTTGACCCTTTGGTTCAAGTTTGGCCATTTGGAATGCGAAGCTTCTCTCCTCTTCTGGAATATATTCAAGTATATGAAGACAGTTATCACCTGTGTCTTTTTGGGAGCGGGTGCTTTACTTAGATAAACTTTCCAATAAAACAGCTGTCATTATCCAACTTCTAATTTCAGTCCTGACAAACTGCTTGGCAGATGAGGAGACGGAGAACCATCACGCAAGACTATGTCAAAATAATGAGGTACAAGTAGTCAATTGTTACTACAATCCTTCAAGGAGAGTTACAGAGAATCATGCACATCTTACCACTCCTTTATTAGATGTTGCTAAATAAAACATCTTTCTGGTATAAAGCACAGGAATGAAGACAGGGTCAGATGCTTCTGACAAAATCTTGGCTTTAGACAGCTACACATAGCTGGTTCAAGAATTTGCCATGAATGCAGCCAATTATTAGTCCTCCGTCAGACAGATGAACAATCAACCTAATGATCTTCCTCAGTAAAATATTTCTTGCTGTTTTTGTTAGAACCTCCAATAACAAAGCACCTGGTGGTTCTACCAATGGACGAATGAGACTTCCTCACTATTTAAAAGAGACAAAGGAATTAATGATAAAAAAAATGAAACTCAGGGACTGAACTTGAGACTCATGAAAACGTTTCAGACCATAATGACATGGTTGTTAGATAACACCAGAAAATACACGAAAAGTACAGGAAGTCTAGGACGAAGTACTAGAACAAGAAGTACAAGTTCAAGAAGTCCTGTACTTAAAAGGACAACAAGCACAGTAAGCGACACTGTAGCTAAATACTTATTAAAACTGCTTTTTATCACCTGATGAAAAACAATCAGCAGTAAATGCTTGTGAAAAAACTTAGAGTAAGAATACAGGGCAAGATAGACATCTATTTGGAATAGCACAGCTTTTTTACTCTGGTTTACCTATTGATGACAGGTACAAACTTGGGAAAGTCCTCCCAAACGTTGCTCCAGGTTTTCCTTCTGAATCTGAACCTAATTAAGGGAAAGGAGAGGTCCTCTGAGCACCCAATTGAAAATATCCCTCCTTATTCTTCTTTACTCAACTGTGGTTCCCTTCATCATAATTTATAATTATATATCTCTGTGCTTATTGTCCCATGACCCAGAAAACCATAAGTTCCTTGAAGGCAGAGTCAACTCTTTTGAACACTGTATACACATGCACATGGGACCCTGTACATGAAAGATGCTCATTATATATCTGTATAGTGAAGACAGAAAGGAAAGAAAAAGGAAGTCACTGGTTACCATGAACTGTCACTTTGGGACTTCCCTGGTGATGCAGTGGTTAAGAATCCGCCTGCCAATGCAGGGGACACGGGTTCGATCGTCAGACCTGGAAGATCCCACATGCCGCCGAGCAACTAAGCCCATGCGCCACAACTACTGAGCCTGCGCTCTAGGGCCCGCAAGCCACAACTACTGAGCCCACGCGCCTACAGCCCTTGCTCCGCAATGAGAAGCCCACGCACCGCAACGAAGCGTAGCCCGGCTCACTGCAACTAGAGAAAGCCCGTACTCAGCAACAAAGACCCAACGCAGCCAAAAAAAAAAAAAAAGAAGTTACTTTTCTTGCGTAGCCAATGTTGGGAAATTTATCACTTGTTGGACACTAATGATCCAGATCATTTATATATATCACTTAACCTCTCAACAATACAGGCGGGTTTCTCATTTGAGACCAAAGTAAGACTCAGAGAAATTAAATATTTAATAACTTGCTTAAGCCACACACCTAGAAAATTTGAGCTCCAGTTTACGTTAACGTCAGGTTTATCTGATATGATGGCGGCTGCCCCCAAGCTGCTCTTGTCTTCAATTATCTCCCCTCCATACAGCTAAGTGAGGAGGGAGAAATACCTAACAGCAAATTAGTAGCTGTATACAACCCAAGACCTCTGGCTATCTATACAGTCTGAATTTCCTTCCAGCTTAAAGAAATCTGCTAAAGAAATATAAACAGCAAAACAAGCAGTTTTGCATTCATCAAATAATTTGATTCTCAAAACAATCTTACAAACGAGAGAGAAATGCCCATTATGTTGGTGTGGACACTGGGGCTAAGAGGGCTTAAGAGCTTTCACATTCTCCCTACAAACCTATGGGCCTGGGATTTTCCAAAAAGAAACAGTGACTGCATAAACCTGGTGCATCATTTGAAAAAGACACTAGCGTCATAATCTTCGTTTCCCTACTGCAAATATGTAATCCAAATGGGAGCGTTCAACGACTCAATTTTCCCTTTGCATTTTAGGTTTGATGAGGGTCCCGTTCATTCAGTACAATTAGTCAAATGTTGACCGCCAAATATATTTACAAGGAGACAACACATCCAGGTCAAAGAAAAGGCTACACTGCAGCCAAAACTAACTCTGGGCTGCGGTCCACTTTTGCCCTGGCCAACTCCTCTCACTTCCTGAGAGCCAACTCCTCTCACTTCCACTGAACCATTCCTCCCAGGAGTCAGATTTAGTGTAATAGGCAGGTTCCTACCTTGGTCTGAACACTCTTATCAAACTTGTCATTTTTGAAGCTAAACGTATTCTGGTGCCTCTGAGGCCTGGAACGAGCCACGTTCCCTTTCTGGGAGCTCATCGCCGAAACCACAACCACCTCGAGCTGGGACAAGGAAGATGCACACAAGCCTAGGATACCAGGAACTATCTCCACGGAGTTCACGCTTCTGTCTCTGACCCGGAAGGAACTTAACCAGCATTTCTGCCTCCGCCTCCGGAATCCCACGTGACTCCTCGCGGAGGTCAAAGGACACCTTTCGGCCCTTCAGCTCCAGCAAGGGTCTTTTACTCAGCCCAGTCTCTACCCCTCCCCATCCGCGAAGCCTTTCTCAAACCCGGCGATAAATCCCACTTTCTTCGAAGCGAGAATTCCCCCATTGGTCCGAATGTGGCAGTCCGCCCAAGTGAAGGGGAGGGAAAACTTTGCTCCTATTGGCTCTTCTTTTCCGCAATCCCCGCCTCCTGCCGACTCAGCTCGGCCTCTCCGGGCGCCCTACTCCTCTGGGCGGCTTGTGATTGGTGGAAGTCGGACTAAACTGGACTGCGTCCAACACCCGGCCCGCTCTCAGGCTGGAGTCCGGGTCAGCCTTGGCACTTTCCTTCAGTCAGTGACCAACTCCTAGCTTAGTGAGCTCTCTGCTAGAGCCTGGGTTCCCTTCCAGCCTCCTTCCCGCCACGAGAGCGAACCCCGCTGCCGGCAGGCCGAAGGGGAGCAAAGAAAGGAGGATTAAAAAGAAGAAAGACCTGGCTGGGTCTGGGTGGTATCTGCAGTGCCAGAAAGGGAGGTGGCGGCGGCTGCGGCAGCAGCGACCACGGCCGCGCGGGACGTGAGGCTCAACAGCAGCCGACGGCGGCGGCGGAGGCGGCCGCTCCAGCGCCTCGTGCCGAGGCCGTTAGTCAGCAGAACGCGAACCCGTGTGGAGGAGCAGGGCCGGCGCGAGGCGAGACTCGGGAGCGCGAGCCGGCCCCCTCGGGCGCCTCCGTTCTTGATCGTCCCGGCGCCGGGGGCTGCCGGCCTCGTCCCCACTCTTTGGCCGGGCCCGCCCGCAGGCCGGGAGAGTCGGGCGGCGGCAGCAGCGCGGATCGCGCCTCGTAGAGGACAGCGCGGCGGCAGAGGTTCTCTCCTGGTCCTTTCTACCTGACGCCTTGCCTGCGGCCCTCAGGTGCAGGTGCGTGGGGCCACGGGGGGCCGGGGCGCTGCGGCTGGGCTCGGGGAGGGGGCGCTAGGCCCGGAGCAGCAGCGCGGGAGGGACGAGCCCGGGCCGGGCGGGGGGAGGGGAGCGGGAGGCGTCTTTGTTGTTGGCGACTGGGATGCCTCTCGGCGCCGGCAAAGGCGGAGAAGCCACTCCCGACCGCGTCTGGGTTTTTGAGAAGATTCTCTGTTGGTTCGGTGAAGGGGAGAGGTAGGAAAGTCTTCGTAGTGGGTAAGGCTGCGGGAGTCTGGGGGCGGGAGAGGGACGGACTGACGGACTGGCAAAGGTCTTGGGTCCTCCTTGCAAAGAAGGGCTTCATTTCATTCCTTTGCTATTCTCCCTGTGGACGGAAAGATGGGTCCAGGTTCACATTTCGCTCCCTGGCTCATTGTGAGAGTCGCGAGGCCTGAAGGCTGTCTCCTGGATGTCCTCGTGTGTGCCAGCCTAGACTTTAGCTCGAATCTGCACCGTGCTTGATTTGTGTATTTTGGTCCGCCGCCGTAGTGTGGTTTTCTCTCGATGGTTGAACTCTACCTGTTTTCGTACTCTAGGGTAGGCTCATCAGGAATTGTTTTTGAATTGAAAAATTAGAGTTTTTCTTTGGAATTTTTTTTAACCCTGAAACGAAAAGTTAGATTGTCAAGTTAGATTGTACTGTCAAGTTAGATTGTACTGTTGTGAAGGGCTTTTGTAAAGAAGAGAGTTTAACCCTGGCTTCTTATTAAAAAAAAAAAAAGAAAGAAATGTTCAGAGCTTTGATCCATGGAGATTTCTGCCAACGCCAAGATATAACTTTTTTAAATGACTCATAGATTTAAGTCAGCGTGAAGTGGATTTGTTAAGCAGAAGGATGAGTAACGGAATACAGGGAGGGTGACCTTTAAATTTTGGCTGTTAGCTTACAAAAAGGTATTCATGTTTAAAACTTTTCTGTAATATGCAGTACTTGATCCGTAAGATAATTCATTGATATTTTTTAAGGATCCAATAAATAAAAAGTTTGAAATCTCGCGTCATTTAAAACTACTAGTCGTTAGGTAATGAGTCTGAGTAAAAAGGTACATGTTGTAAGAGCATTCATCTGTTTACATTAACAAGAAGACTTAAAATAAAATGAACTTTTCTCTATAAAGAGTTTGTCTCATGTTTATAGCATAAACTCATTTGGGTGATTTATCTAATATCTAATCAGAGCCAATATTTTGATAATTATCATAATTGCCAGTGTTTTAATTTGGGTGCCCAACTCTTTGGTTGGGAGTAGGGGTGGAGGCTTACTTAAAGAAGAGCAGTGGAGATAGACATGTTTCACCTTATAAAAGAAATAAGGTCCCTGTTGTGCAATAATTGCTATATTACTTGAGATCCAGGAGGAAACCCTCACCTATATTTTGACCTCTCTTTTCTCCTGCTGTAGAATTAATAAGGTTAATTGTCAAGGATAGGATTAGAGTTTTAGCAGGCGTAGGCAGTTTTAATCTTGTCACTTGCTGTGCAGTACTGTAGTTGATAAGTGGCTTGTTTCCTTGAGTATCTTTGCCCATTTTGAAACGTGCATGACATCTGACAAAGAATTTTCTATTTCCTGTGACATACAGAATTGCCATAAAGCATTATGGCAAAGTAATGTTTTTGGTAGTTTAATGAACACAGAAGAACTAGGCAGTTAGTGTCTGTTCCAAGTTTTGTCGCTGAATTGGTGTACAGCTCCAGGCAAGCTATCCCACATCTGAGTCAGTTTCTCCATCTGTAATATAGGACTAATAAAATGTGCATCTGCTCACTATGTAGAAAGGGCAGTGAGAACCAACAGTTCCTCTGGTTATGTGACATTGATTGTTTTAGTTAATAAGAGTACTTTTTAATGCAATTTTGTTTTGGTATCATGAATTTCAGTTCCTTGGTGAAGAATTACGATAAAGAAACATAGTTATAATAGGAGACTGTCTATCCATATGCCATCACTTAGGAAGTGATAAACTCAAAATTTCTCCATTGTTAAGAAAATATAATTTGGTGTCATATCTTTAGAATCAGTGATGACAAGAAAATATAGAGTGACAGATTGACTTGCTTGGTTTGTTTACTGATAGATTTTGTTTCTAATATACCCAAGGTTTTGCTCTTAATTCTCAAAAATTACTCCTACCTACTCCTACCTTTCCTATCCTATTACAGATTTCTCACATAGCAATATGGCTCTCAAACCCAGCCTTGTGAGTTGGAGAGGAAAGGTGGTGCTTTATGACTTTATTACAAATGAAATAAAGCCTAGAGAAGTTCGTTATTTGAATTGCCTAAAGCTACACAATGTG
Source organism: Neophocaena asiaeorientalis asiaeorientalis (assembly GCF_003031525.2). Taxonomy (NCBI): domain Eukaryota; kingdom Metazoa; phylum Chordata; class Mammalia; order Artiodactyla; family Phocoenidae; genus Neophocaena; species Neophocaena asiaeorientalis. The sequence goes on from NW_020172625.1 coordinate 8,198,562, forward strand.
TAAGAACCAGAACTGAGACTTGAATCTGGGTCTTCTGACTTCTAGTCCTGAATCTTTGCTTTGGAGCAGTATTTTCCAAACAGCTGTCTAGGCCCAACAGTTTTCGCCAACTGAGGTGAAATGAGAAATAACGTAGCAATGTAAGTATTGATAATATACAATATAATGAATATTCATGCACTCATTACCCAGTTGGAAAGTTAAAACTACAAAACAAAGCTTCCTCTGTACTTGGTACCGCTCTTAAATCCTATTCCCTCTTTTCCCCACTCCCAACCGCTAACATGCATCCTTCCGTTTATACTTTACTACATTCCTTTGTATCCATGAACCCTATATGGTTTTTCCTTGATTGGTTTTAAGACTATTTATGAATTTTGTATCTGTAGCTTGCTTTCTTCACTGATCATGCCAAGATTTATCTATGTTTATTCAGGTAGCTCTAGTTTATTTTTACTGTCATATGGTGTGTGTTTCATTATGTGACTGTATCAGGTTTCTGTTGGTCATTTTAGTTGTTTCCAATTGTTTGCTTATTAAACAGTGCGTAGGGAATATTCTGGTATATGTTTACTTAGGTGCATGTGCAAGGCTTCCTCTAGAGTAGTGGTTCTTGAACCTATATCCCATTTTTATTTTTTTATTTTTTTTTCCTATATCCCATTTTTAAAGAAATATTTTACAACTGCCTCATTACTGTTAAAATGAAATTCATAATAATAAACTTACATTCATATTTTAAATAAAGTAATGCCCTGACTAAAATAAAGAAGTAATTTATAACAAAGTAATGTATTGCACTGTGTCAGTGCTCAGGCTCAACCACACTGTAATCTTGCTACCAAGTGTGATAGTAGACCAGTAACATTAGAATTCTGGGAGCTTGTTAGAAATCAGAACCTCAGGCCCTACCCTAGTGATTCAGGTGCTGAATATTAACAAGATTCCCAGGTGAGTTGAGTGCACCTTAAAGTCTAAGAAGCACTGCTAGAAGAAATAGTAGTAGTCAGATACTTTGCACGGATAGGATCACCATGAATAGGACAGCTGTTAAAGCAGATTAAACAGGTGTGTTGAATTGGCCATTCAAATACCAACAGAGGCACTGATACTGATAAGGGAGTTTCTGAAATAACTAATTTCAGTAAAGTTGGAACAAAAATAAAAGTGCAGTCTTCTCTCTTTACACAAGGGTTGTATTCTTTAAAATCTTCACCTATATTAAAACAATACAAATATACTTTGTGTTAAATCCTATTTATTAATATTTGACCTTATTTTTTCCTTCTGTTCCCTTAAATGATTGCCCAGCAGAATGTTCAAAAGTCATGGGACGTGTCACAGCATTATCTTTACACATCAAGTGTGCCTCGTGTCCCTGGTATCTTCTACAGTAGTACCCCCATTCGTTACAACAACTAAAAAGCCATTATTGAGAAAGATTGCACTGGGATACATATCCAGTAGTAGATTGCTAGAACACAGGGTAGGAGCTGCTGCTTCAACTTGATTTGATAACTACCAGTTTTCTCTCCAGAGTGTTTGTATCAGTAATGGATTAAAGGGTCTGTTTTCTCACCTTCCAGATACTTTAGACTTGTTAAGTTTTGACATTATGAGGAGTATGAAACGTTACTTCATCATTGTAGGTTTCTTTTGTATCTTCCCCAGTTAGTCACACTGTTGAGAACACTTGGATTTATTTTTTGGCTATTCATGTTCCTTCTATGAATTGCCTATTCTGTTTTTCTATGGGTTTATTTTATTGATTTGTAAATGCTTTTTATGTATTCTGGATAGCAATGCTTGGTAGGCTTTACAGATATTTTCTAGTCATTTGCATGCCTTTTCACTTTAAGTATGGTATCTTTTGGTAACTAGATGTTCTTAATTTTAATGTCAAATTCTTTTATGATTATGCTTTTTCTCTTTAAAGGAAATCTCTATCTTGAGATTATAAAGATTCTGTTATAGTTTGTTTTAAAAGTTTTACTTTTTCACATGTAAATCTTAAATACACATGGAGCTACTTTTATAAATGAGGTGTTTGTGAATCTAAATTTACTCAGTAAAAATGACTACCCTTTATACTGAAATTATTTTTATGTTAATGTGTGCTTATGAAATTATAGTGATAGTATATTATATTTAGTTTGTAACACCCCTTTGTGGCAAAATTAAAACTTGTTAACTTTTGTCATTCCAATTTTTTTTTTTTAATTGGATCGAACACACACGCCCTGCATTGAAAGGCAAAGTCTTAATCACTGGCCCACCAGGGAAGTCCCCAGTTTGACTTTTTTAATAAAAGGTTTGGGAACCACTGCTTTTAGAGTACTCTGATTCCTTTTTTCATCTGTGTCTCACATTCGGCCTCTAAAACATCACAGAAAGTGAGCAGGTACTCTAAGGTACTAATCTTTCATCATTTGCATTTCCGCATTTTACAGTTTGTTTTATGTGTCTTGTCATCACTTTTTATTCTGGCTAGAATTTTTTAAATGATACTTATCCTAATTTTTTAACAGAATTTCAGACTAAATTCAAATATTTTAATGTTAATTTGGCTCAGATGTAGGTCCTGTTTTGTTTTCCCAGGAATTAAAGGTGAAAATGGTTAAACAAGTCCTTGTACAGTTAAAGATGAAAAGTGGGAAAGGAAGAATGGGCCGGTGTCTACTATCAGTCACTCTTCTAGGTTTGAGGGGTGCATCTGTAAACAAAATAAAGATCCCTAACTTTCTAGAGCTTACCACCTAGCAGAGGACCATACACAATATGCACAATAAATATCTAATATGTTAGAAAGCGATAAATAACTTCTAAAGAAAAGGTAGAGAATGGTAAGGAGGAAATCAAATGAGGAAGTTTTGACCTATTAAATAGGTCGCCCCTTTGAGAAGGGGAGAATGAGCACAATGTGCAGTGAGGGCATTAACCATGTGGACAGTCTTGGAAGAGTGGACAGAATATAGTTAAGTTAAAACTGTGTTCCTGGCTCTCCCATTTAATAAGTTGTGTGAACTTGGACAAGTTGATTGACTTAACCTGAAGCCTTGATTTCTTCATATGTAAAGGGATGATAACCTGAGAAAAGTATTATTAAGATTAAAGGAGATAACAAGTAAAAGCCCCTACCTCCTTCCCTCCCTGCCCCAGCCCCCTGCCATGTAGTTTCATGTAGCACTCTGTACTTTATTTTTATAGCAATAGAGATAGGGGTCTTTACCCTTAAGAATACATACTGCTAAAGAAATTCTTTTCATTATGTCTGTCTTAGCATATTTAACTAAGATTTATTTTTAGAATGTAGCCACAGTGAAAGAATAGGATTAAGAGAATAAGTATATGCTTGATGTAGGTCAGGATGAAGAAGAAAGACGTTGAAATAACCTCATTAACTTGGTGTAGGCAAGTCTCCATTCCAATCCCAACAAACCTGAAATAAAAGAAAATGCCTCCAGGAACAAAAGTAGAAGACATTATCAGTTTATCTAATGCAACAAATTTGTTTGGCTTCTGAATTTACATTATTCTTAAATGTGTTTTGAAAATTAAAAGCAGTTGAAATAATTCCTGTAATAAACTCCCCCCCCACAAATTCCATCAGCAAACTGTAGCCTAGATTTTTTGTTTCTGATTAGTATCCTGCTTGGTGTACTGATAATTTTTCACTCTTTAGCTTTGCCATCTCCACCCCTAAAAAGTAAAAATTATTCTCCACACATCAGCTATTAGCGAGAAAATAATGCCATTCGGTAACTTGGTTTGGCAAGCTTACATTTCATTCACAGCTTTTTAACAGACCTCACTGTCACTTTTATTAATGAAGATTTAGGGCAGTTAAGTTAATGGGAGTGAGGAAGACCTTTAAAAATTATGCATGGAAGACATTCTGATAGAATTCCCTAGGGTAGTTGCTTTCAATTTTTCATTTGTTAAAATCCATAAGAAGTTTTGCTTTCATGACCTAATACATGCATATGCACACACAAAATAATGTTGCACCTAAGATTATCTAAATGCTCAGTAGAATGAATGGAAACGGAAGTACTCAGAAATAAGGATAGATGCCAGGAAGGGAGGAGGGTGGGGGAATCATGTATGACATGTTAAAGAGTTTAGATTAATCCAAGAGGGGTATAAGACCTATTGAAAGATTTTAAACAAAAAAATGAAATCACTTGGCAACAGTGTAGAATGTGCATTAGAGGGGTATGAGATAGATACTACTGAGTGACTTTTTAATATTAAGTTGAAAAGTGGTCGAGCTAAGATGTGGCTGAGGGGATGGAGAGGTACCTAGGAGTTAGGCCTTGAATGAATGAGAAAACTGAAGAGAGAGGGAGGGAGGAGGAGGGAAGGAAATACAGATTTAGATATTCAGGGTCTATAGCTTAAGGGAGAGGTCTGTGCTAGAGATTTAGGTTTAGTTTTTTAGATTTAGACACCATCAGTGTATAAATGGTAGTTAAAGCCAGGGGTATGGCTGAGAACAAAAGACAGGAAGGCAAAAGACCAAAGTTGTAGCTAAAGCATAGGTTTGGGCGAGTTAAAAGATAAGAGGACAATAAAAGGCAATTTGTAAATAATAGTAATAATAATAATAGTATAACCTTTGAAAAGATCACCAGAAAAACCTAGATTGGAAGTTAGTTTCAAGAAGGAAAGGAGAGGACGATGGTGTTTAATTCCACAAGTGATTGTGTAAAAGGAAGACTAAGAATACCCAATGCACTTGAAATTATGAGGTTACCGGTAATCCTAAATGGATCAACAACTTCATGATAGATGTTAGATCACAATTCATTTTGGCCCTCATGGGGAACAGTGGAAAATGAGAAGTAAAGAAGTTTGATTTTGAAAGATAGTCAGAGAAGGTAGTAGAATCTAGATATATACACTTTTTTAGTAGAATCTAGATATATACACTTTTTTTTTTTTTTAAAGAGGAGACTCTTGAATATGTTTATAAACAGCAGAGATGGATCAGAAGAGCAGGAGAGGCTGAAGATACAGGAAACATCAGAGAGGATAACTGATTAGGCAGGGTCTCTGAAGATGCTAGAGGCATTGGAACCCTCCAGAATATGTGTGGAGGAGTCGGTCCTGAGGGAGTGACACTTCGCACAGTCAGGATTTGATTGATTTCGAGGGTCCAGAAAGGGATTATAAAATACATGCCTGCATTTTCCAAGTAAAAAGAACATCTTTTCTGCATCTAGTATGGCAGGAATTTAGATGTCTCATTTCATGTTCCCAGTAACTGCACAGTTTACAAGTAAGATTGAGGCTCAGAGAAGTACTGTGATTTGTCTAAAGCCGACACAACTTAGAAGGTAACTGAGCCCAGTAGTTCTAAAAATTTTTATTTTTGAGGGGAACAGTGAAATTCCCAAAAAGGGGGAAGGATAATGAGAGGCTACCAATTGAAATTTTGCTCAGTACAATCACTTCAAAAATAAAAACTTAGTACCTATTACCATTTCTTAGTTTCTTACAAGAGTTTCATTTTTCACAAAAAAAAGATATATTTTAATGTTAGAAAACTGTTGAAAGGATATAATCTCCAAATATAGGGCAAACCTTTAAATTTATTAACTCACTACTTTTGTCCATAACTTTTCTCATTTTGCTGAAGAATGGTAAAAACTTGATTATAGGCTAGTACCAGCCCTCAAACCACCCATGCCAACAAAGACTCATGAAATGAAACATATATATACAAAAATATAGTACATTGTTACCATTGTATAACAAACTTCAGTTGTTATAGCTGAATATTTTATTGTGTTCAAAAAACTTAATATTGTATTTCCCCCATATTAGAAACTTCTTTCATATTTTGTTTTGCTGCAAATTGATTTCTAAGGGTTCTCATTACCAAACTTGTAAGAAATTAATAAAATGATAAACAAAAGCAACTCCCAGAAATTCAAAGCATTAATTCACAAACTGTTTGCTTTTGTAAATTTCTTAGATACTTCTGGGTTTTGTGTATTATGGCTTATTTTTTAAATTGCTGAAAGCCGCTGTATATCTAAATACTTTCAGAAATAGAAAATCAAATTGCTCTAACATATTTTGTACCATTGCTTACTACCCTACCTTGTCCCACTTTGGGAATATTATCCTGGATGTATAAACTTATTTGCTTATAGAAGTGTAAATATTGCCTAACCAACTATAACAGTACATCTTTAATCAACACATGTGTATCTTATTTTTTTAGAGTTCCTATCAAAGTGAAGAACTGACTTAGTTCCATCTTCTTCTCTTTAAGTTTGAAGTTCTGCTTCTGCCTGTGATGGCACTGGAAAGTAGTACTAGTAATACAGGGGGGAAAAAATCACTGTTCAGGGGCTTACAGTGGGGCACTGACTGATAACTTATCACTTAGGGACAATATGCTCCACCTGAGAGCTGCAGGAGTGAATCACTCAGTTATTTTAAGTGCCCAAATTATTTAAAAGTGAATGCTTTAAGAATATAAATTCTTCCCACTAGCACACATTTCATCCCAAAAGAAACTGTCAGTAGCAGAGAATGTTCAGTTTTTGCCAATACAAAATTTAAATTAACTCTTCAAAGTAACTCATGAGAACTAGGCTCGCTAAAATGGTTCCCAAATTAATCAACTTGGAAGCATTTCAACTTTTTTCTTTTTGCCACCATTCAAATAACTTTTAAAAAAGGATTTTCTAGCCTTGTCAGAAGATACTCGTGATATAACTTAATATAGAAAAATATAGTTTTATAGCTTTATAATCAGGAAAATAGATTTGCTATTGCAGTTAATGGGTATTAGCCAGATAAAACATCCCCAATTAGCACATTAGTAAAATGTACATGTGGTAATTATCCTTAACTTACTGGTCTGCTTATTTAACTACCTTTCTTAAGGATTTTAAGTATATCAGAAGGTGTTTTTTTTAATGCATAGAGTGCAATGTAAATAGAAGCATAATTTGTTAATTATTATGGTTTCCAGAAAGATTCAAGCCATAAATTACACACATTAGTGTTGTGAATCCTGGTTCAGAATAACAAAACAAAACCTATTTTAATTATATTTAGCATTATCTATCTCAGTTTATGTTCTGTCAGGTCTTTAGGTATAACTGAAAGTTCTTATTTTCTTTACTCTCTTTCATTTCATTAGTAAATTATTGATCAGGTGCTGCCTGTATACTACTGAAGAAAACACATGGTCACTAACGTCATAGTAAAGACAGTAGGCATTAATCAATTAAGCACACATGGCAGGGATCACAATATTCAACTGTAAACGAAAAGAACTGGGTGCTATGAGGAAGAATAACAATTTAGATTTGAGGCTTTTAAGACGTCTGGGAAAAGTGGCATTTGAGACTGGAATATTGAGAGGTCAGAGGGAGCAAATGAGGCAAGTGTGCAAATCCTGACTTGGAAACGGCTTTCAAGAAACTGAAAGAGGGTGAGTGAGGGAGTCTGCAATCATAGAGGTGAAAGTATCAAGATAAGTTTGGAGGGCAAAGGCCAGATCACACAAGGCCTTTAAGGACCTGTGGAGAAATTAGATTTTATTACAGGTACAGCGGGAAGCTATCAAGGAGTTCTTGAGCAGATTACCTTGTAGGCTATGTAGAAAAGAAATTGTAGGTTAGGAGAACATATGAATGGAAGAAATTCACATTTACTCTCAAATATTTTCCATTTGTTTGTTTACTCACACATTCTCCGTTGTTCCTTCTGCTGTGTTATTCTACATAACCCTGGTCAATCCTTTATTTGTAAAAGCCAGGAATTACTATAAAAGTGGAAAAGGTAACCTCAGTAAATCAAAGGAATTGCATGTGTTCTCATCTGCAATAAAGGATGAAAGAAATTGTTTTTCCAAATTGAACTCTCTGTTTAGTATTTATTTAGACTTTACAATATTGAGGTCGAGGTCATTGAAAACTACCTGTTTGATACTGTTTTAACTTAATTTCAATAATGTTCCCACAGGTTTCACAATTTTTGTTCTCTTTAAAAATGTTATACTTCAGAGGCTATTTTTATATTCTTGGTATTTTTAATAGAATAAGCAATCAAATTTCTATAGGGTCAAGGAGAGGAAGGGAATTATATCCAGTTGTATAAAGAGCAACATTGTGAACATAGGATACAATGCCCCCCAAATCCAGGCAGATTACAGAGGAGAATTAGGATTTAGCATAATAAAATATTCTTGCTGGAAAAGCTCTAGATGTTATAATTGAATCTTCTCACATTAAAATTGAGGTAGTTGGGGGCATAAGAGCTCATTTAAATAGAGTTGTAACTAGAACCTGAGTCCCCTAACTCCTCAGCTGGTGCTGTTTCTACCATTCCTTTACTTTATAAAAGTGAGGTACATATAATGTGAAACAAGACTTCTTCAAAAGGTAAAAATTGTATGCAATACCAAAAATCATTAGATGAGTTTAATATTTCATGCCTAAGATGATATTTAGTAACCCAGTTGATGACATTTGAAAGGATGAGTGGACTACCCATCTTTAATGCTTGCTTTCTTCCTCCTCCCAAACAAGTATTTACACCAGAGATACACAAGACATGTATCTAAAACTAGCTCTCAGATTCTTCTCAAATCAAGTATCAAGGATTTGCCTCAACTGTTTTTGCAATCTTCTGTTCCCCTTCCCACCATCCCACTTTTCTCCAGTTGCATCACTGGGCATACAGCATCAGAAACATCATTGTTCTGTATCAGCTTTTACTAAAATACTTTTCAGACCTATTCTAGAAATTGTCTCTAAAAGAAAACAAACAAACAAAAAAAATGGCTGCAGTATTTACTTTGTTTGCTACTTGCCTCATTAAAAGGAAAATTTAAGACAATTTTTATTAACTAAAATATCCAGTAAATCAAGAATACCTTTAGTTTATTTTGTGTGGGAGAAAGTTTTATGTGTTACTAATTTGGAGAAACAATTACCTTTAAATGTAGTCATGTGTTGATATTTAATTAAAGGATGTGGTTTATACATTGTACACCATATAGCCATTTGTTAAATCTTCTACTTTCTAAATAATGTGTGTTTGATGTACCTCCATGTAGCAGGTTGAAGAGTATGCCTGTTTGAGGTTTGTTTTTGAAAGCTTAAGATTTAAATAAATAAAGTTCTTCAGTAGTACACAAGTTACCAAGTTACTGTGCTCTAAAATCATCAGTACTATCAGATTCTAATGTAATTCCAAGTCAGTGCAGGCTTATATGCAGTTGCCTAAATGACTGCATCATTCTTTATTCCATGTGTAAAGAACTACAGTGGTTTTCTATACATTGTTAAACAGATTTATTTTTAAATTTCTCATTTATCTAATCCTCCCCTTTCCCTGTTTTTTTTTCTTCCTTTCTACCATGTACCTTTGCCTTAGTTCTTTCTCAACTGTCATACTTTTACATGTATTATTCTCCTAGCCTGGAGGGTTTTCCCTCTGCTTTTGGAAGTTGTATTTACTGACTTTTTAGTTCTAACTCCTTCATAAGGTCTTTCCTAAGTGTTGCCTACTTTCGTCTGATTTCTGAAACTTAAAGTCTACCCTGTATTACATAGCATTTAATTTTTTATAAGATGAAAAGAGCCTGTAGAGCATTAATTTATTAATAATATATATATTCATTCATTATAATACATTTAAAATACTGACAGCCAATTTACAAAAGAACACATGAATTTAAGAATTAAAAGAGACTTGAATGAATGTTAGGCCAATTACCTTATTTTTTCAAATGAAGAAACATAAGAGTTAAATTACTTGCCCGAGGTCTTAAAGAATTAAAACTGACTTTTAGTCTGTTAAATACGTTGTTCTTATTTTCTTTAATTGGGCATTTAAACCTTTCTTCTTTGAAATAGTTATTCTAGTTCTTATCAGGCACTCCTGAAGAAAATTTGCACAAAACTTCCATGTTTGAAGAAATGATGGCAAAATGTTGATTTGTTGAGGCCAGTAAAGGTATTAAGCACAAGTTACAGTCATGAGGATTTATTACACACTTTCTAGGAGTGGTAGTATTTCTTCAGACCTTTACTTAACAGGTGAATAGCTAAGGAAAAGCAGCTGGCAACCAGGAGAAAAAGGAAGCGGTGGAGATGGCAGTTTATGTTGTGTTGATAGACAAACTGAAGGCCATATTAGTAAGAATTGATTGGCTTGTTACACAATCTATATAAGAGAGGTAATGATACTTGTTAAGGAATGTTGTACTTATATTAAGGCCTCATAAGTGCCAGCATTCCCCCCGTATCCCTACTAAAAATATGGAGAAGGGATTGATATGAGGAATATACTTGTATGCTGCTTGTGCAGTTCTGTGGTTCTTTTGTCCCAATGCTTAATGAAAATACCTCTTTCAAAATCGTATCTATAGGAACACTTGAAATTGTACCCTGATCCACCCTGAAGCCATGTGGTTTTGTGTTTTTTTGTTGCCTGCTTAAACAGATTTGTATGTTTCACTTCTCTGTACTGCTTTATTAAATAATGGTAGGATAAAACTGACTTAATTTAAATAACCTAAATTTCACTCCTTCATCAAATAAACATTTTTAAGAGGTTAAATCTCAGAGCTGGTCTAGTGGAAGAGCCTGTTATTTTGAGAATTGATGTTTAATATATATATGCAAGTTTGGACTACTTCCATTTTCAATGGGAAGAATGTGCCAAGCTCTCGGCTTCTGTAATGCCACCTTGTCAGTGTTCTAATGCTTAGAATTGTTTCTTATTAACATCTTCTACCCCAAAATGGCAATCAGGATAACATAATAATGTATTTCTCTCAAGAATTGACATTGGACAAACACTTAGCAGGATGGTTCAGAGCTAGGTACTATTTAATCAATTCCATGCAAAAGCAGTTACTGTGCTATCAGCTTGGGTGTCAAACCTGAAAATTACCTTAGATACCAACAGCACTATTAAGGATATGTGTGGTTCTATGAACCCTGAAACTATATGCAACATAGAAAAAAGGATCCAAAACATTTAATAGCAGAGTGACCTGAAAACTCTGTTCTAAAAAATCTGGTGGTTCTTGAGTTAGAATTTCTGTTACATAGTCATTTTATGCTTTGTGAGTCTTATTCACTAACCTACCTATACTTTGATTCTGTAAATGCTCATTTTGTCCCAAACTTCACTTCTGTATGGTTAATATTCTCAGCTCTATATTCTCCTGACTTCAATTTCCTTTTTCCCTTTTGGCAGTGCACACAATCCAGATTACAATTTTGGTAATAACTTCCTGACCTTGGAATATGCCTTCAACCTGGGCATTAAGGAATATTCCTAGCTTGTTGTTGTATACTGTCAGTACACAAAAACATATTACATTTCTATACATTAACAAAGAATTAGAACATGGTATTTTTAAAAGGGTTAAATAGAGAATACAGGAATACAAACACTCAGAGATTTCAGTTCTTCCCAAATTGATTTCTAGATTCATTGCCACTCATCAACATCCCAGAGAATATCAGGTATCAAAGTTAATCCAAATGACAAATCCCCATTAGGTGGTTATATAGTTGTTACTGGAAACTGATGCCACCTTTGAGAGCAGTTTGGCAGTCCATTTTGGATACATTTTAAGAAATAGAAATTTGACAATATTAAAGCATATATCCAAAGACTTCCTAAAATCCTTGCTTACTTGAAGGCCACTGAAATATATCACTTTCTTCCATGTAACAAGTACAATTTGCTTGTTTTAAACAGTGACTTCATAATCTTCAGAAAAGAACATCAAAGCTGTGAATTTATAAATGCCAGTCTAGGTTTTACTTACTTTTTTGCCACCTGGTGGCCAAGACCACTTTCTTCCTCTTGCCCCAGGTACATCGTCTCATATTCTGAACACCCAAACAAACTTTTTTTTTTTTCCACGTAGTCTTAGATTTTTAAATTTTATTTGGTTTGGCTTTAGTTTGTTCTTGTGTATGAAATGGGAAGGTCTTTCATCCTTGTTCTTCTTTCTCCACTGGACTCGTTACACTCTCTCCACATCCACACCATAGCGAAACATTTCATTCCCAATACTAATCTTAACTCAGTGATTAAAAGCATGGACTCTGGGTCAAACTGCTAAGTATCAATCCTGGCTTCACTACAGTGATCCGGGGGAAACTAAAGTTCTCAGTTTTCTCATCTGTAAATTGGGCTGGTGGGGAGGATAATGGCATCTCTTTCATAGGGTTGTTATAGGGATTATTTCTGAAGTTGTTTTTTTTTTTTTTTAACAAGATCTAGCTATATAAGTATTTTGATAAATAAACACTAGCTTGGCTTTTGTAACCTAGCAAAATATCATACCTGCAGGTTTAGATTTCTGAATGTCAAAAGTGATACTAATGTTTGATTTATTTTGTTTTACAAACTAGCTCAGCTATCATTGGCTTTTTTGAGTGACTTCTGTGTGGCAGCCATTGCTAGAAGTAGGTATACTTGAATGTTGAGTGTATGCAGTGAAGGGTATGTGTGAGATATGGTTCAAAACAGAAATGTCCTTGTGGTTAGTAAATAGTTGGTAATTTACAAAGTGGTTCAGCTGATGAATTGTACAATAAAGAAAAAACATTTTTAAGCCCAAAAAGTCTGGCTTCTTTTGGAATAGAACTTCATGGGCCCCTCATATACATTTCCATGCTTTTAGAAGATACCTTTTAATAATCTATACAGACTGGAATTTAATTTTGTAGTGATAACTCACGGAGTAGTACAGATATAAAATGTCTAAAAATTTTGAAGTTTAGGAGTTTGCAGAGTATATACTAAAATTTAAATTTCTTGAAAAATTGAAATAAGTTTTATTTTAGGACTGTAAAATATTTTAAATATTTGACTGTATAATTTTCATATTCAACATATTAAAATTTAAAGTATATTTAACCCATATTTTAAAAATTAACTTTGAATTGTTAACCTAGTTTTGTTTTATTTTATTTAAATATACAGCTTGCTAGATACAGCATTTCTTTATTTTGTTTCTGATAGATGGGAAGTGAGAAATAATTCAAACAAAATAAATCTACATTAGAATGAAACTAAAAATATTTTTATACTTTTTGAAACATTGTTTCTCCCCCAAAAGAAATGAAAGCAAGGACTTGAACAGATGTTTGTTCACCCATGTTCATAGAAGCATTATTCACAGTAGCCAAAAGTGTCCAGCAGATTGATTAATGGATAAATTAAATGTGATATGTACATAAAATGGGACTATCATTCAGCCTTTAAAAGGAAGGAAAGTCTGACACATACTGCAACATGATGAACCTTGAAGATGTGCTAAGTGGAATAAGCCAGTCACAAAAGGACAAATACTATATGATTCCACTAGAGCAGTCAAATTCATAGAGACAAAAAGTAGGATGGTGATTGGGAGGGGCTGGGGGAAGGAGGGAATAAGGGAATCATTGCTTAGTAGTACAAACTTACAGTTGGGTAAGATGAAAAAGTTCTGAAGAAGACTGGTAGTGGTGATTGCCTAACAGTATAAATGTACCTAGTGCCACAGAATTGTACACTTAAAAATGCTTTAAATGATCAATTTTATGTTATGTATATTTTACCACAATTTTAAAAAGCACATTGTTTCCCCCGGAGTGGCCAGGAGACACAGAGATCACTCATTTTGAAAAGCAACTGTGTGAAATAGGAATCTTTCACCCCCTCAGGAATGCCTGCACTCCCCTCCCCACATTGTCACTAGCCTATCCCCCTCCCCCAAATTACAACTCATTAACTATAATTTGCAAAACATAAGTTAACATGCTTGTTTAGGTACTTTTTTAGTGGTGGGGGAAACTTTGAAAATCTCTGAAGTTTTTCAAATTATGTATTTCTTCACTCTTTTACATGCTATGGAAGATTGAGTGAATTGAAGCTTTTGACTGTAAATGAAGCTTAATTGTAAAGTTTTAGAACTAGAAGAAATCTTAATATCTAGTTCAAACTTCTCATTTTATTTAAAAGGAGAATTAGATTTAAAGGGATTGACTTCCCTAAAGTCACCCACTTTATAGTTTCTGGACTATACTGTACTCATTTGAATAATTTACTGGGTAGAATCCCTAATTGCATTACTGAACCAAATAATTAAAGCTGTACCATGTTCTTGAATATTTGTAAGGTATCTTCTGTTCCCATTGAAAACAGTAAATAGAACACACTTTTTTTTTCCATAGGCAGAGGTGGATGGATGTATATGGGAGAGATTGATAGACTTGAGACTGACTCAAGTAAAGTACCCTATCCCCAGAAATCCTCTTTATTTTCATAGTTATAGGAGTTCTGAGACTGCAGCCAGTCAGTCCTATTCAGACTAGAAGTCTGCTGGGACAGCATGCTTACACAAATATAAAGGATACTCAATTTAATTCTTTGCTCATAAATGTGAACAGTCAGTGAAGAAGCAGTCTTAACAGCATGAAAATCAAAGATGAACAAACAGAAGGAACAAACATCTGAAAAACACAGATGGACAGAACAACAAAAATTTGGCTCACTTAGTATTCTAAGAGATTTCAGAGGATATTGCACCCATAAACCAAAAAGTTGGGGGTTTTTTTTGATTTTTGGGGGGGGTTGGTTTTTTTTGGCTGTGTTGGGTCTTCATTGCTGTGCACAGGCTTTCTCTAGTTGCAGCAAGCAGCAACTACTCTTCGCTGTGGTGCGCGGGCTTCTCATTGCGGTGGCTTCTCTTGTTGCCGAGCACAGGCTCTAGGCGGGTGGGCTTCAGTAGATGTGTCTCGTGGGCTCAGTAGTTGTGGCTCTTGGGCTCTAGAGCACAGGCTCAGTAGTTGTGGCGCACGGGCTTAGTTGCTCCGCGGCATGTGGGATCTTCCTGGACCAGAGCTTGAACCTGTGTTCCCTGCATCGACAGGCAGATTCTAACCACTGCACAACCAGGGAAGCCCAACCAAAAAGTTTTAATGCTAAAATTGATATTATACTCGAATACCAAAGTAGCGATCTGTGAGATAAACTAGAAGAAATTACCTAGGAAATAGAGCAGAAAGAGAAGGGAACAGGAAAGAAAAGTTTGTACGTATAATAGGAATTCCTGATAGAAAGAGAAAGAGGTGGAGAGGGAATTAAAAAACAGAAGAAAAATTCTTTGAGCTAAAGAAAAGTCTTGAGGCTTTAGATCAAAATGACTTGTTAAATACACAATAGAATGAATGAAAACACATTTAGATATAGTTTCATAAAATTTCAGAGCTCAGGATAAAGAAAAATCTTTTGTTTTTTTTTGTGGAAGAGAGATGGGAATTACTTTAAAAAACAAAAATCAGATTGGTATTAGGAATCAACATTGTATGCTAGAAGATGTGGGCCAATGATTTAAACTGGGGTGGAAATTTCGTTAAAAACTTGTAATTCTAAAGCATGCCTAGTTTGCCATTTGTGAAATCTAAGTAAGAACTTCGTTTTTAAGTAAATATTTTTGGCTGCGTTGGGTCTTGGTTGCTGTGCGTGGGCTTTCTCTAGTTGAGGTGAGGGGGGTTACTCTTCGTGGAGGTGCGCGGGCTTCTCGTTGCAGTGGCTTCTCTCGTTGCGGAGCACGGGCTCTAGGCGCACGGGCCTCAGTAGCTGTGGCTCACGGTCTCCAGAGCGTAGGCTCAGTAGTTGCGCTGAGGCATGTGGGATCTTAACCACTGCGCCACTAGGGAAGTCCGAAGTAAGAACTTTTTAAAACTGTACATTAAAATATGCTTTATTTCCCCTAGGCCCTTATGAGGGAGGGAGGGCAAATGCTTGGAGATGTATTCTAGCAAAACCAAACAAAAAATAATCCCACAGAAGAATTAAAACATGAGATTAAGAAACAACAGAAGGATGATGAAAAGAAATCCTAGCTAGACAGACCCCTGGGCTTTGAACTGTCCCAGAACTTAATTGTTTCAGTTCAAAATAACTCACTGGGGACTAAGAACATCTTCAGAAACAACACAGATTCTGTTGCACAAATTCGAAGAATAAGAAGTTGGAATATATTAAATGTGATAAAAGTTTATGAACTTGATGAAAATTTTAAAAAGGCAGCAGCTCTAGGAAAATTAAAGGCCTTCAGAAAGTCAAATATGAAACAAACTGAAATGTGCCTTATTTTTGAGCAGTTATCAGAGTTATAAACACCTTCACACTTGGAATTTAGGGACATAAAATATCCCACTACTTGGATGGCAGTGGATAACATTGTAAATACTTTTTACTACCCAGTTTTAAAAAATCAACCTATAGATAAAACAGAAAAAATTTTACAATTACAAAACAAACTGCAAATGATATAAAACTTAATGTGAAGGTAATTGTATAGCCAATTATAATGGTATTTGATTACATAGGAAACCAGTGGAAACATCCTAAAGTTGATGGAACAAGAAATGGAGGGCTTTCCTGGTGGCGCAGTGGTTGAGAGTCCTCCTGCCAATGCAGGGGACGCGGGTTCGTGCTCCGGTCCGGGAGGATCGAGCAGCTGGGCCCGTGAGCCATGGCCACTGGGCCTGTGCATCCAGAGCCTGTGCTCCGCGTCAGGAGAGGCTACAGCAGTGAGAGGCCCGCGTACCACAAAAAAAAAAGAAAAAAAGAAATGGAGATTCAAGTATAGTGTTGAAAGTTATAAAAATAACCTATAAAAACTTAAAAATAACAGAATGAGCAGAGAAGGGAAAAAGTAGGGTAAATTCTCTAATCTTTCATAATAATGAAACATTATGATAGTGGAGGATAAATACATGAGTGTGGTATTAAACATCAGATCTAAAAGCAAATGACCCAACGTCATAATTTCTGGGATTGAACCTGGTTTGGTTTGAGTTTAGGGTGGGATTAGGGAAGAGACTTTTGTTTTAAATCTTTATTTTTATTAAATTCGTACAAGCATATGGTTAAGGAGCCAAATGATTCTACAAAGTTTGTTGTGAAAATTAGCAAGCCAGGGCCCTGTCTGTCTCCTTGATATATCCTTTCCCAAGGAGTATTAACTTTTTGAAGGATTCTTTTTATATTTACCTCCATATCTCTAGATAACAGTATTTTTTTATACATCATTATTGGAGTATAATTGCTTCCCAATGTTGTGTTAGTTTCTGCCGTACAACAAAGTTAATCAGCTATATGCACACACATATCCCCATATCTCCTCCCTCTTGCGTCTCCCTCCCACCCCTCTAGGTGGTCACAGAGCACCAAGCTGATCTCCCCATGCTATGCAGCAGCTTCCCACCAGCCATCCATTTTACATTTGGTAGCGTATGTATATCAGTGCTACTCTCTCACTAGTCCTAGCCTCCCCTTCCCCACTGTGTCCTCACGTCCATTCTCAATATCTGCTAGATAACAGTATTATATTGCTACTTCTTATGTGTTGACATCCCACTTACAGAAGGCCCCCTAGTGTAACACGCATCCTTCTCATTCCCACAACTTCCCCATGTAACCTCTGCCATATAAGTATTGTTCGATCTTTCTTTCAGATTAGTCTGATTCCTCAGAAAAGATTCTTCCAATGTAAACCTCTGGTCTTCTGAGTTGGCAAGAGTATCTAGGGAACTGAATTCTTAAATTGACTTTTAACCAGTACTTATTTTAGCCTGGCAGGAAGACTTAACTTTTTATTTTTTAACCTCTTGTGTTTTGACTTTTTTAAAACCATGTCTTGTAATACTTTTATAATTACAATGTTACTTTTTAGTATTTTAGTAATTTTAATTATGCAGCCTGTTTAATAATTATTTGAATATAGTAGTAGTGTTATCACCATTTACATTTCTGTCTTTTGACTCTGGGTACAGGATATTTTACAGCAATTCAATTGCCTGAGAACAGACACTTTGCCGTTGCTAAGTAGTTTCTTACTTTATTGGAACAGCTTATTTTATTTACTACTTGGTAAGGAATGGCTGATTGTGTACTTGTTCGTTGTTGATGGTAAATGGTTTTGTAATCTCTTTTATAACTCTTAGGAATTTGAATTGGGATACCAGTAATATAAGCCCTCTTTTTTTTTTTTTTTTTTTTTTTTTTTTTGGGGTCCCGGGCCCTCTCCCTGTTGCGCCCCCCCCCGCCGCAGAGCACAGGCTCCGGACGCGCAGGCTCAGCGGCCATGGCTCACGGGCCCAGCCGCTCCGCGGCATGTGGGATCTTCCCAGACCGGGGCACGAACCCGTGTCCCCTGCATCGGCAGGCGGACTCTCAACCCCTGCGCCACCAGGGAAGCCCTAAGCCCTCTTTTTGAAGAAGATTGTGTTCATAATTTATAATCATCAATAGTCCTTAAATTTTCTATAACTAGTGACTACTTTAATTATATTGTGCTATAGATGGGTATTTTAAGGTGTGTAGTGTGTTTTCACCTGGAAAATGTCCCAGAAACAGATTTTACTTATTATAAATGTGGAGAAAATAATGTATATTTGTGGAATATCTTCACCAACGTACGTTGACAGCTTTTCTGTGAACTTTGAGAATAAGCATGTTTTGGAAAGTTTTTCAGTAGAAGTGCCAAAAATTGATGATTATGGGTAGGGAAATGTGTGCCTGTTTTAGATTATGCTTAGCAACATGTATAGGTGTGACTTTGAAATTACACACTGTCCAGTCACCAAGAGTTTTATGGGAATCTGTGATATTAGCATATGCAAAAGTCAACAGCCTGTCCTACTTAATCAGGAAAAC
This sequence comes from Neophocaena asiaeorientalis asiaeorientalis, assembly GCF_003031525.2. NCBI lineage: Eukaryota > Metazoa > Chordata > Mammalia > Artiodactyla > Phocoenidae > Neophocaena > Neophocaena asiaeorientalis. The sequence continues at coordinate 8,217,273 of NW_020172625.1, forward strand.
TTGATTCACTTTGTTCGGGCATTGCTTAAGTGGATCATTAGGATTTTAAGTGTTTAGAATACTGTATGGGCTGTGTTCAGAAATTAGTTAACTAGTAATAACTTCTTATGGTTTACTTGCAACTCCAGCATACAAGGAACCTTTCAAGAATATTGATTCCTGGGCTTCCCTGGTGGCGCAGTGGTTGAGAGTCCGCCTGCCGATGCAGGGGACACGGGCTCGTGCCCCGGTCTGGGAAGATCCCACATGCCACGGAGCGGCTGGGCCCCGTGAGCCATGGCCGCTGAGCCTGTGTGTCCGAGCCTGTGCTCCGCAACGGGAGAGGCCACAACAGTGAGAGGCCCGCGTACCGCAAAAAGGAATATTGAATTCCTTTGACACTTAAAACCATGCATTAAAATGTATGGATAGTGGGATTTGCATTCCTCGTTTTAAATAAAATGTCTTTTACATTAAGGTTGGGCTTGATGTAATATTTTTGTCAAGATAGTAATCTTCTAAAACAGTATCTAGGTAAACTCATTTAGTTCTGGGTGGTTACATTGTTCAACAGGACCTATAAAAATAGCTTATATGTACTATGATGGAAAGACTGGAGAGGAAGGAGCTCCAACATTTAAATCTAGTATGGGTATGAAGCATGTAAGTTTTGGTTCTGCATTGCCTGGGTTTAAAAGCTTTTAGTTCAGCGCTGCCCAATTAGGACTTTCTGCAGTGATGGAAATGCTTCTTCTACACTGTGCAATATGGTAGCCACTAGTCAACATATGGCTAGTGTGGCTGAGGAACTGAATATTTAATTTTAATTACTTTAAGTAGCCATATGTGGTTAGTGCCTCCTGTATTAGTGCAGTAAGAATTAAGAAACTTGGGGAAAACATAAGTACTGTAGAAATGGCTACATTGACCTATGTAGGAGTGCTGAGCCAAATTAGTTTGCTTGGCCTAGCGTATAGGCTCTTCAGCCTTAATTTCCATCTTGTATAATCTTGTCATAAATCCAGTTTCCTCACTTCTGATTCTTACTGTTTAACTTTCTTTTACTGAAGAAAAAATAAATAAATAACTTCATACTAACACTAGGATTGGGACTATTTTGGTACCTCTGGTAGACCTCAACTTTCTTTGTGTGTCTAAACCCAACTTTTCTCACCAGCGGGAAAGGAAACTTATTTTGACATACCCATTATGTTTTGCCTATTTGAGAAACTCCTCTAAATTTTATAAAACTCGCAATTATTAAGGCATCTGTTCAATTTACCAACAAAAACCATATTTCATAGGTGTTTTCAAGTGATACATTGGCCCAGGTACTAAGTATCTCTAGAATCTTATTAGTATTTAAAACTTATAACTATCTTTAAAAGTAACTGACATGACTCTTTAAAAGAAAATAGTTTTGCCAAATTTCTCCTTCCAATTTGAAATACAAAAAATATAGTGCTTTTAAAAGAACTTTTCCTAAGTTTTTAAGTTTCCATTCCTATGTAACACAACCCATGCATTCTGTCTTCCAAGTTTTCCTAGCAAAATCACCCAATCAAATCCTTTGATCTCACAGACAGTGGAGTACTTCTGCTGCTGATTCTTATAATGATCTAAAAGAAATAAATACAACCTACCCCAAAGAGATATGGGCTACATAAGCTGTATTTCTACATAAGACATATACAAATAAGAAAATGTGTTAAAGCGACATGTACTAAACACCTAGTTTCTAAGTAACATTTAGCAGAAATTTTGATCATTATGATTATTTTGGATACTCTGTCTTGAGTGAAAAATAAGGCTGGTGCCAAACTTCTTTAATGGTGATTATTCAGCTTCTCTGTGTACGTTAAACTCTGTAATATATATAGCTCTCTAAAAACAGTAACACATGTGGTTTCACTTGTTGCTGTACTTTGGTAAATGCTACTACAGATTACATGCTGGATATTAGGGTGGCAGTACCTAACTCCCTTGGTGCCCTCCAAGGATACTGAACTGAGCTTAATTTGATTTAGAGACACCCCTAGGCTACTGAGCTGTATGTGATTGACCCCCTTTATATAGTAGTATTATGGTGATTTCCTTTGGATTAGTCAACTGGGGATGTGTTGGGCTCATGGCCCCCTTTTACAGAACTAACCTAAAATCTGATTTTTTTTTTCCTGCTTTTTCATAGTTGAGTATCTTCTGTGCCATCGCTTCGAACTTCAATCTGATCTTTGCTACCTCTTGCTCTTAATCAAACATCTACCTCGTTTATCCATTTCTCGTATTAAGCAGGCTTTGCTATAAATCTATTTTTATTTTTTCTGGGTTCTTCTGTCAGTTTAAAAAACATCAAGCTTTAATTTTTATAACCAAAGATAAGCATCAAAAATGGGTTGTTTTTACAGTAGCAAACAGACCAGTCTTTACATTTTGTGCAGTCTTCCCTTTTTTAGTTATTTTTTGTCTTTGAATGCTCAGATATTTGTTTATCTTAAAAAATTAATCTCTGGGAAGTGTTGCTGTTATTCTGAATCACTGGGACTTCTTGAAGCCTGATTGCTAAATAGATAGATGTGTAACTAACTGAAAGTAGTAATTGCAGATTCTCTAGGTAACAAATTCTGACGTTCTACAAAACGGAATATGTAATATTACTTCCCCAGATTTCCATGCATGAAGCCAAATTCAAATAAATTCATCTTGGATTTTAGAATGTAGTTCTTAACATGAAATCTAGTATATCAAAATTTAGGCAGTTTACTGACTACACTCTAAATTGGGTAAGACTTTAAATCAGCTCAGATACTATTTAGAGTGAAATTGTCAAAATACCACACAAAATAAAGAAAAGTTATAAGTATTGATACTTTTTAAATGTTTTCTCTAAAACCTTTTTAAAAAGAGTATTGAGTACTAGTACTGTTCATTATGACAAAATCTTGAACCCTAAAAGAATCAATCAATTGTCCTTCGTAGATGGTAGTAATATGAGTCAATCTGCATTACCAAGAAATTATTACAAAAGAGTTGAAAGGGAGATTTTTTTTTCAGTAAATGTTATTACATCAGGAATTAATAGAAGTCGTTTCAGTAATTTCTTCTGTCAGAAGAGAGGAAGGAGGGGCTTCCCTGGTGGTGCAGTGGTTGAGAATCCACCTGCCAATACAGGGGACACGGGTACGATCCCCGGTCCGGGAAGATGCTGCAGAGCAACTAAACCCGTGTGCTACAACTACTGAGCCTGCGCTCTAGAGCCCGTGAGCCACAGCTACTGAGCCTGCATGCCGCAACTAATTTTATTTAAGGACATTATTTAACAGTAGTCTTCCTGTTTTGCTGAGAAAGGACTCAGGTGTTCATCTCTTTTCCTTTGTCATTGAGCAGGAAAAAGTTACCAGGAGAAGCAAGTTCTTAAATTATTATTTCATGCAATTTTAGGAACTTCCTCCTGCTATATAAGTGAAGTAACTCTGAGTCCCCTGCCAAAAGGAAAACCTTAATTTTCACAATGGGCCATCTGTTTAATATTGAACTGACCTTTCATTTTGTGAATTGATTTCCTTCTCCCTGGAAGACTGTTCTGTTCTGTGCTTTATAACACACTGAATGATTTCAGTAACTAGCAATGCTTTTCCTGCGTGAACCCTCCCTCATTCAGGTTCATACATTTTTATTTGATTGCTTCTATTCTGACCCATACAAGAAACCTAAGTAATTATCACAAAATATGTTGGATTTCTTTCTTAACATGTGATTTGTAAACTTTTTTCCTTCTTTTGTGGGGGCTTCTGAGGTGCAGAGGGTTGAATTAATCTTAATAATTTACTAACTCATTCATCTAAAAAATAATTAGAAACTTCATTATGTGTTAGATGCTCTGCATGGCACTAGAGGTCCAGAATGACCTCTTTTTCTGTTGCATTTTGTTCTCTATTTTGTTGATATCTACCATTAATTTCTTATTTCTTTGTGTTTACACTCCTTCTTGAGTTTTAACATGTTGATAAATACTCAAGGCTAGACATTTGTAATGAAAACTATAACTACTCTTCAGGTGTATCGAAGTATCATTTTTATGCTGGTTATGTCTGACTTATTAAGAGTCAGAATGAGAATTCCCTGGCGACCCAGTGATTAGGACTTCATGCTTCCACTGCAGGGGGCATGGGTGCATTACCTGGTCAGGGAACGCAGGCTCAGCGGCCATGGCTCACGGGTCCAGCCGCTCCACGGCATGTGGGATCTTCCTGGACCGGGGCATGAACCCGTGTCCCCTGCATCGGGAGGTGGACTCTCAACCACTGCGCCACCAGGGAAGCCCTAAATTGGTATTTTATCTGTGTGAAATTCTAGCTTCAAAGCTTTTTCCTTACTTTAAACTTATCCCTTCAGTGTCTTCTGGTTTCTAGTGTTGCTATTCAAAAGTTAGATGTTCATCTGATTCTTGTTCCTTTGTAAGTAATTTGTTCTTCCCTTTTGGAAACGTTCAGATTTTTGTTCCTGGCAGTTTTAATATTTACTGTAATTTGTCTAGCTGTAAAAGTTTTCTTAAATACCTATTTGGCATTCTGAGCTATTTCAATCTGAATTTTCTCTTTAATTCTGAAAAATTATTAGATTGTCTTTATTTTCTCCTCTTTTTTTGGAGGGGACTCCTATAGTGATATTGGTATTTCTACTGAAATCCTCCTTAAATTTTCTTTTATATTTTCCATCTCTTCGTCCCCCTGAAAAAATTCCATACCTGGGAATTCTTCAACCCGATTTTCCAGCTCACTAATGTGTTCTTCAACTGTTATCAATATTTGTACCCAACCCATCAGTTTAATTCTTTATTTCAGATACTGATTTTTTTATACCAGGGATTCCAGTTGAACTTTTTTTTCTGACACTTTTTTCTGCTTCATTTTTAAGTTTTCTCTCTCTCTCACTCCCTCCTTCTCTCTTTCTCTCTCTCTCTTTTTTTTTTTTTTTTTTTTTTTCCACCTGCATTGGCAGGCGGACTCTCAACCACCTGGGAGCCCCTCTCTCTCTCTTTTTAAATAGGTTTATTATAACTTAGTTTAAATCCTTGTTTTGTCTGGTCCAAAAATTCAGCTACAAATTATTAAATTTGTTGTATGACCTTTGTGTACTCTCATAACTCTGTTTTCCATCTGTGATTACTCACTGCCTTGTCTCCTCAAGATTTTGTTGTCAAGAAATAACTAGTAAATAAAATGTTTATATTCAGGTGAGTTATATGAAACAAATTGGATTTAAATTATCTAAATTTAACAAGATATTTCAGTGATTTATCAAGAATAAGATATTCTCCCTCAGTAGTTTGCCCAGCTCTGCTCTGATCATACTAAAACATAGGTTTATTTATTTTATTTTCTATTGTGAAAATTTTCACATTTATAGAAAAGGAGAGAATAACTTTTTTAAGCAAGTCTATGTTGCTGCCCTATATCAGACCTATCATTAGGAAAGTGATAATTTCCAAGTTTATGTTATTAAGTGGATACCAGTTGTCTGGGTTTGAGGCAGTGGAGGTGGGAATGATTTCTTCTGCCACCATTAAGAAGGTCAGATTGTCTTTCATTTGACTTGACCCTGGCATTGCAGCTTTTTCTCGTCTAATTTTTTCCTTTGGTGTTCATCTTCAGAATCGTCTCTGCAGCATTATATTTGTTCGGTCAGCCAGTTTATTTCAAAATTACTGTATTATATAGTACATAAAAGTCTTCACGTTCAAGTGGTAATTTATAGGAACATAATATAGTATAGCTATATACTTAATCAAGCTTTTAATATGCTCTTCAGGGTCAGCAGTTGATGGCGTGTAAGGTAATTGGGGGTAAGAAATGACCATAGGTAGATTATTGAACGGATAGCACTGATATATTGTACCTTCTACCTCATCTTCTTTTTCCAGGTTATCTCCTTTGATTTTAGGTTTTTTTGTTTGTTTATTTTTGTTTGGGGATCATCTCCTTTGGAACTGACCCTTTGAACTCCCTTCTCTGCCATCTTCACCAGATCCTTTATCCTCCTGACCAGGATAATAGATTTGTAGCCAAATTCTGTAGTAGACTTTGCTAATTTATCACACATTCTTTGCCTGCTAAGCCCTGGGCATGCTCTCAGAATCCTCAGTACAACATGTCATGGAGCCAAATAGAGTTAGCACTAAGGATGACAGCTAGTTGTCATTTTTGTTCTATCTGACTCTTGTTCCAACCAGAGTAAGACATTAACTTATTCAGGCTATATTCATTTTGAAGGCCGAAAGGGAATAAAAATAGAATAACAAGTAAAGGTGCTTCCCATCAGCCAAGAGACATTTTTCTGTCCTTCCCTTACTCATCTTTTAAAGCCTTTCATGTCACTCCTACTCTTCTCTCTGCTGTTTCTGCTTCTTCTTTCTACCTAATTAGTTTACACTGGGAAATTAACACATTTGTATTAAGCAAAATAAACTAGATTTTGAATCAGTAATTAATGAAAAAGGCATTCATTTCTTTCCATATGTACTCAACACTTCAGTCATTCTTCTGAGGTGATAGTTTCTCAATTTTTGGTAGGATGCAGTTCTTTTTTTTCCCCTATCCTTTTATTTAGATTTTTTTGGAGAAAATTAGGTGCCACCAAACCTCTGGAAGGTGTTTGTTTTGAATGCCTTCTTCCTGGAACCTAAGCAATGGTCTACTGCTAAAAAGAGATAGGAATTTGAGAAAGGATAATTAGAAGGAAATGCTGGTAGGGCAAACAAGTAGTACTTTATTTTGTTTCTGAGTTAATATGAGCTGTGGATACTTTTAAAATATTGATGAAAAAGGCATAGGAGAAAGTGGACCATTTCTGAGTGTGTCAGCTCTACGGCCATTACTATGTTAAGTGCCTTAACGATACCATTATATTTGTTCTTCACAACCACTGTGTTCATTGTAGGCATTGGCCTCATTTACTTATGAAGACAGTGAGGGTCAAAAAGGTAAATAATTTGCCCAAGGGCACACGGCTAGTAAGTGCTACCACAACTCTCTGACTTCAAACCTTATGTTCATTTCCATCTAACCATTTAGGAAATTTTCCTTGAGCAGATCTTTTTTCCATAATAATGCCTTCTTAATTTGGGCAATAATTTCATATATACATTTTAATGTTTTACAGGTTATTTAGGCCGTTGGCACTATGGCTAACATAATAGGCTTCTGAGACAAATATGGCTAAAATAATAAGCTTCTGAGACAAATAGTGTTTTGAGCCCTTGAAGCAGTGTATGTAGCCCAGTGATGTAGGACGATGACTGAGCCTGGTGTCAAATCCTGGCTCCCTCACTTCCTCACCTTGTGCAGGTTTCTTTTCTCAGACTACCATACAGGGTTGCTTAGAGGATTAAACATGCTGATATGCATAGAACCCTTAGCACAATGCCTGACAAATAGTAAGTGCTATTATTATATATTTACTATATTATGTTAAATCCCTTGCTTCTCATGAGATTCTGAGAATTTTCACTGAGTTACACAGAAATTAAAAGCTAACTAAAGATATTTCATACCTACTATGTTGTTATTTGTAGAGAAATAACAAATTTATACCTCTACTCTCTGGTAAGAGTATCATTTTTCATATTTTGGTAAAGTATTATAAAATATCAACTACTGGGCTTCCCTGGTGGCGCAGTGGTTGAGAGTCCGCCTGCCGACGCACGGGACACGGGTTCGTGCCCTGGTCCGGGAAGATCCCACATGCCGTGGAGCGGCTGGGCCCGTGAGCCATGGCCGCTGAGCCTGCGCGTCCGGAACCTGTGCTCCGCAATGGGAGAGGCCACAACAGTGAGAGGCCCGCGTACCGCAAAAAAAAAAAAAAAAAATTCAACTACTATTTGCAACATGTCACATAGTATTTGAGTCCATTTCCTGGTCAGGAATATTTGTCTCACCTCATGATTTCAAGTGTTTCTAGAAAGATGCCAAAAATCTATTTGGGAAAGCATACTTCATATAATAGTAGTAGACACTGTCCAGTAGTAGGACTTACTGGTGTCTTTGTTTTAACTTTTATTGTATGCAAATGCATAATGGACATTCAGTGATTAAAACATGACTATTCTTTTCTTTTTCAGAAGATGAATAATCTTTCATTTAGTGAGCTATGTTGCCTCTTCTGCTGTCCACCTTGTCCAGGGAAAATTGCTTCAAAATTAGCATTTTTGCCACCTGATCCAACTTACACGCTGATGTGTGATGAAAGTGGAAGTCGCTGGACGTTACACCTATCAGAGCGAGCAGACTGGCAATATTCTTCTAGAGAAAAAGATGCTATTGAGTGTTTCATGACTAGAACCAGTAAAGGCAACAGAATTGCCTGCATGTTTGTGCGTTGCTCACCCAATGCCAAATACACTTTACTCTTTTCACACGGAAATGCTGTTGATCTTGGTCAGATGAGCAGTTTTTACATAGGACTGGGATCACGGATTAATTGTAATATATTTTCATATGATTATTCTGGATATGGTGCAAGTTCTGGTAAACCGACAGAGAAGAACCTCTATGCAGACATAGAAGCTGCTTGGCTTGCTCTTAGGACAAGGTAAATGGTGATTGGGAATTGTTTTCCACATTTGTGATGGCTGATAAAATTGTCTTGTATAAGAATAGAATAAAATCTGTTTTTGTAACACATCTTGAAGTACTAAATAAAGATTATATTTATCAGTATAAACCTATGAAGAGTTACACTTTTAGATTGTAATTTAAAATTTTGTATAATAGCATAAAAGAGTTTGACAGCTTGTGTGTGTGTGTGTGATTTTCCTAAAAATGTAAGCCAGTGAAAAATGTTTAGTTTTAGAAACTTATTGGATTGTGGCATAAAAATGTTTATTCAAAGTTGCAACATTTCAAGGGAATGAGAGAAAACAGTGATTTAGCTAATCATTCTCTTGATCTGTCATTAACAGAGTAAGAGGCTAGATTGTTAAAATCCTAAGGCAGGGTTTGCATCATTTTATATAATTAAAAATTAATAAATAGAAATAACATTTATCTTTGCTAGTCACAAAAATACTTATAAATTTTTCTTGAAAAAGATTGCAGTTTTGTATACTTCAGTGTATTTTCTCATCAGTTAATGTACACTAAACAGAAAGATACCTTAGTACAAATTATTCTTCATTGTACATTAATAAGCTGCCTGACTTCCAGAGGTTTTTTTTGTTTGTTTGTTTGTTTTTTGCCTGCGTTGGGTCTTCGTTGCTGTGCGCGGGCTTTCTCTAGTTGTGGTGAGCAGGGGCTACTCTTCGTTGCAGTGCGCGGGCTTCTCACTGCGGTGGCTTCTCTTGTTGCAGAGCACGGGCTCTAGGCACACAAGCTTCAGTAGTTGTGGCACGCGGGCTCAGTAGTTGTGGCTCTCCAGCTCTAGAGAGCAGGCTCGGTAGTTGTGGCGCACGGGCTTAGTTGCTCCGCAGCATGTGGGATCTTCCTGGACCAAGGCTCAAACCCGTGTCCCCTGCATTGGCAGGCGGATTCTTAACCACTGCACCACCAGGGAAATCCCTCCAGAGTATTTTAGACTGAAGCTAGAGTACATAAAGAAAATCTACCATTCCTAATTTAATGTTTAAATATTAATGGTTTCAGTTAGTTGGGAAGAACTTTCTCAATTTCATTAGTAGATATAACCTTTTTTAGAAAAATCTTTAGAAACATTTACCCCTCCAAGATGTATAGTAAAACTATAGTCTCATAGCAGAGTTCTGTATAAAAGGGATTCTTAAGTCAATTGAAATGATATGAAAACATATTTCTGACAAGTAAGAAAAAAAATAGATGGTAAGTAGTAATTATGGAGTTTAGGAGTGGGAGGAAGGCAGGCACAGAGCAGTAAAAATTTATAAACTTAAAAGCTACCTTAAATGACCACAGTCAAAATATGCTTCGAAAAAGAAAAAAAAAAAGCTTCGGTTATACTCATGTCAGTCCCCTCAAACCCACAAACAAAACTGAGTTCCCCCTTTCAGATTCAACCAGTTGAATATAGTATATATAATACCTGTCAGGAAAATATGATAATTTTTTAATAACAGATTTATTGCAATATACTTCACATACTATAATTCAACTTCAGTGAATTAGTATAGCTTTTAAAGGTGCTAAAAGCAGATAGCCTTCATTATTAGTGCTTCCAAGTAGCACAAAAGTATAAATTATTCAAGCAAAACATGTTAGTATCCAGTTAAGTGTTCTTTCTATGTTTATGTAAAAGAATCCCCTCTTGTAAGTGGTCAGCTTTATTATTTTTTTTTAAATCTTATCAGATATCAATTTACAGGAAACTTTCTTAAGTGATTTCTAGTCTGGGTTAATTAATCTTTTTATACACTCGACCAGTATGAATGAAGACTAGGAATAGAAGAGATAGATTGCTACCTAGTCCCACATACTAGTTTAGCATAGAATTTCAGACTTAAAATTTCTCTTATGTTGAACTCTAAATATGGTTGGAAGAGTTAGTAAGGGGAAATTTTATTTAATTTTTCTGAGCCTCTGTTTCTTAGTCTATTTAATGAAGAGCTTAAGTTAAATGATCTCCAAGATTCTTTCCAGTTCTTGAATTCTGTCATCTAATAAAATGTGTGTAATTAGAATTCATGCCTTTCATTTCGTTTACTTGATTAAAGTAAAAAAGAGCTTAAGTAACCAGGAAGGGAAAAAATAATGAACTTAAATAATTATTATTTGAATAACCTCCCTTTAAGGATAATTGAATATCTATAGTAACCATGTTTCTGAACTTCTGATGGATCAACAGAAAATAAAGTATGAATATTCACTATGCAGCCTTTCCCCCGCAGTATTTGAGCTCATTATCTGTGTGCTATAATAGAAAAGGCACTGGACCTGGAGTCAGGATACCTGGGTTCTAATTACCGGTCTGTCATTAACTTACTCTGACTTTGAACATCTGCTCAGTAAGCAGCCAACCTAGATTAGATGGTCTCTGAAGTCCTTTGTAACGTGTACTATTCTAAAATTCTGTTACTGCTTTGAGTCCTCTGATAGTAAATTGGCAGCTGCTTCAGCTACTCTGGAGCCTTGCCATTGCTAGCTTTAGCCTAAAACCCATCGTTGCCACCCACAGTTCTGCTGTTCAGCTAAACAGCATCCATGCAGCCCCAAGTGTTATGCTGATGCGATGCTGCAAATGTTCATTTTCCTAATTGCTTCATTCCTATGAAGCTAGGTCTGTTGCAAAGAAAAAACCTTTTCTTTTTAAAAATTTTTTTTTAAGATTCTGTGTAGAGAAATTATTTATTTATTTATATATTTTGGCTGCATTGGGTCTTCATTGCTGCGCGCGGGCCTTCTCTAGTTGCGGCGAGCAGGGTCTACTCTTATATTGTGGTGCGTGGGCTTCTCATTGTGGTGGCTTCTCATTGCGGAGCATGGGTTCTAGGCGCACAGGCTTCAGTAGTTGTGGCTCACAGGCTCTAGAGTGCAGCCTCAGTAGTTGTGGCACATGGGCTTAGTTGCTCTGCGGCATGTGGATCTTCCCAGACCAGGGATCAAACCTATGTCCCCTGTGTTGGCAGGCGTATTCTTAAAACAGTGCATCACCAGGGAAGTGCAAAAAAAGTTTTTCTGAGTTTAGTTACATTTAGAGTCAGTCTGTAGTAGATGGAACCCAATCTTTGGGACATGGTCCAAATTCTTCTGTAGGACTGATTTGAAGAAACTATGGAGAGGTAATTAGCTCCTATAGTACCTCACTTACACTTGCAGTAGTTTATAGTTAGGACAGTTATACTGTACACAAGTAACAATGCCTGGAACATAGTATATACCCAATATAATTGAGTTAGTGAGTTCATATATTTAAATCTGAATCATTTTTAAGGAAGTATTCATAAATCACTGACCCATGTGGCTTTTGGAATTCTCATTCATCTATTGATCTTTCCAATCATTAGTCCATTTCTATGGGTAAATAAATGCAAATCTCAAGAAAAATAAGTAATTTGCTCTTGGCTAAAACAATACATATATTTTATTCATCGTTCCATACTGTAACTATGTTGCATTTTCATCACTATGACCACCTACTTCAGAAAATAAAATGAACCACTTTTAATGCCTAGAGAAATAAAGAACCTTTTTTACATTGAATGGAAAATAAACACTAAATCTCCATTAAATATCAGTCCATTAAAATATTAGTGACATAGTATGTTCCAAATATAGTCAATAATATGCTACATTGAACTGCCTAAATGATTTAATAAATTCATTCCTTAAGATTAAAATTTTAAGAGACCTCAGCCATTATTTTTCCAAAAGATAGACTTGAAACAGATGAAATAATATAGATTTTATTGTGGCATTAAATATGTTAGTGATGACTAAGAAACTTAAGTTTTAAATATAAATTTATTGACATTGTCTCATTCTGTCATTCTTTTTTAAGAGTAAGTCCTTAGTAGTGATTGAACACTTCATACCAGTCTGACTCTCCAACTCTTTTTTTTTTTTTAAACTTCTGGACTCTGTAGATATGGCATTCGCCCTGAAAATGTGATTATATATGGCCAAAGTATAGGGACAGTACCATCTGTGGATCTTGCTGCTCGGTATGAGAGTGCTGCTGTTATTCTTCATTCTCCTTTGACCTCAGGAATGCGAGTCGCTTTTCCTGATACCAAGAAGACCTACTGTTTTGATGCATTCCCAAAGTAAGTATTAATATTCATATAGTTTAATTCGAAGAAACTTTTGAGGGAATTTTTTTCCATCACTTAAGGTATTCATGATATAGTTCACTCAGCCATGAGCTCCTATTTTACATATATTTTAGCAATTGTGGAAAAATTACTTTGTGAGGAAGGTGGTGGCAGGACATCTGTCAGAAGGCTGAAGTGTTTGAGCAATAGTAACCCAAGTGAAGAGTGCTGAGAGCCTTATACCCCAGATGGTGGCACTAGTATTGGAGATAAGAGAGTGAATTTGAGAAAAAATTGATAGAACTGAATGTCAGACTGTATATAGGATGCTAAACAAAAGAATTTGAATATAATTCCCAGGTTTCTGACTTGAGCTGCTGATGGACGATAGTACCATCCAGTGAGGTGCATAATACTGGAGGAGAGGAACAAGTAGAGGGAAAATGAGACACGTGCATAAAATATGAATGAACGGGGCTTCCCTGGTGGCGCAGTGGTTAAGAATCCGCCTGCCAATGCAGGGGACACGGGTTCGAGCCCTAGTCTGGGAAGATCCCACATGCCGTGCAGCAACTAAGCCCGTGTGCCACAACTACTGACCCTGTGCTCTAGAGCCTGCAAGCCACAAGTGCTGAGCCCGCATGCCACAGCTACTGAAGCCTGTGTGCCTAGAGCCTGTGCTCCACAACAAGAAAAACCACCGCAGTGAGAAGCCTGTACACAGCAACAAAGAGTAGTCCCCACTCGCGGCAACCAGAGAAAAGCCCGCGCTCAACAACGAAGACCCAACACAGCCAAAAATAAAATAAATAAAAATGTTTTTTAAATCTTCTGTAAAAAATGAATGATGTCTAATTAGTGATATCTGATTTACAAAGGAAGTGAATTGTGAAAATACTGAGTCTTAAATGAGCCAGAATAATTACTGCCCCCACAAAGTCTGCAAACGTAAGTGTTAGACAAATTTAAAAGAAGGGCTACTTATCCTCATGCTTCTCAACATAGGATGGTAGTTCCCACTAGCTCTTCTTCATTGTTACAAAAAATTGACGGCCTATTTTTCTCAAAGAAAGGAAGGGAAGAAGTGACAGGCTAGCAAATTTCAGTCTTATTTCCTTTCCCAAATTGGTAGCAATACAAAGATTCTTTGTGAGTGATAGATAGGCCAAAGGCCAAGTCACCACTTGATTCTTTATAAGAACAGCAAAGGTCATTTCAAAAACAAATTTTTTCTTCATTAGCCAGTAAGGGGTTACTTTGGTAGGGAAGCATATGGGAGCATATGATATTATCACCAGAGCAGGCTGTGGGAGGTTTTTGGTTTTTACATTTATTGGGGGTTTGTTTTTGTTTTAGAAAATGGTAGATTGGAAGGTATGTGCATTATACTTTGTAGCTGAATGGTAGAAATGATAGGGAGACAATTGGGGTAAACTATTGCCAAGTTACATCTCTGTTTAGCTCCCTCTTTCATTTCAGCTGCACCAACAGAGTGTGCAGCACTAACAGTAAACTGTTTGAAAAAGATCATACGTTTCCTTTTTTATTTAATTCTTCTACTATTGAAGAGTTGACAGCAAATAATATACCCAAGCATTTTTTCCTTACCAAATGCTGCCTTGAATTATTTCATTGATGATTTTCTTCTTTTTCAAGATTCTGTCCTCATTTTATAGTTATGCCTTGCGCCTCTTTCTCTCAGAAAATTTTTAAAGATTGTTCTTTGTAAGGTTTTTTCTTTGTATTGTTTGTCTCTTCCAAGTTGCCCTTTTTTACTGTTTATTTTGATCCTTGTCTTATATGTAAAGTGACATCTCCTCTGATGTCTGATAATTCTTGTGTGCTCATATGGAAGAGTAAGGAACTAAAGAGCTGAGCTGAAGTGTGGGGAATTAAGACTTGTTGACTGAGAGTTCACTATCCAGTGATCTGGCCAAGCCAGTTAGTTGGGGATCCCACCCCAATGTCAGTATTTATTTTTCCTCTTAAGGCAGATATATAGTCTCCAAAGAAGACTCTTCCTACAACTATCTCTTAAAAGGTGGAGGCTTGGCTGCCAGCATTCTGGGAGCCCAGTAGGGAAAATGGGTTCATAGCAAACAACATGTATATGTTTACTTGCTATTTGGTACCTCTGCTTTAAACTGTGTCCGGCAATCCCCTAGTCCACAGACCTTCCAGTTTTAGGTAGAGGGCATTTACCCAGCTGCAAAAGGAGGAGGAAAGAAAAGAACTGGGGTGGCGGGGGCAGGGGTTCAGGACACTATTTCTTAAACAGACTTTGAACAAATTCTGTAGATTTGAATCACCCGCCTTTATCTGCATGTCAGTTCCTAGCCTTCTGGGGGTATTCCATGATATAAATTGGATTGGTTCTTAACTTTACCCTTCTGTCCTCTTAAAAATTATGTTTTCTCCTATACTTTTAATCTGTTATCTCACATATTTATCTGCTTTCCAGCTCCAAAATGTTATGTTTTATTATATTCTCCCTATTTTTGTAGTAAATACCCAAAACAAAAAAAATATTTTGCTTATCATTTTAGTAGGATATTGGGAGGGAGAAAAAATTGTGAATGCAGAGAGGTATGAAGTTAGCACATAGCTGAAATGGTCCTTGGTTTCTTCCTCTCCTTGCAACCTAAGTTTCTGTGCTAAAATATCAACATTGTAGAAAGGCGAAGTAGGATGACTATAATGATTGAGTGATTCCCTCAAAACAGAAGTGCATGAAGTTAACGTCCTCAGATAATCTTAAGGTAGGGAGTAATGTAAAGATGACTTTTGAATCATTTGAAATCCAAGAGGTATCTATCCCTTCTGAATTGATTCAAAGATGGTTCTGATATTTAAATTATCTAATATAGCACAAGAAAATTTTTTTTGTTTCCTTTTCATACTTAATTTGTTGACTTCTTTCCTCCTCTTTCCCTACAGCATTGACAAAATCTCTAAGATTACCTCTCCAGTATTAATAATTCATGGGACTGAAGATGAAGTCATTGACTTCTCACACGGCCTCGCATTGTTTGAGCGTTGCCAAAGACCTGTGGAGCCTCTGTGGGTTGAAGGGGCAGGTCACAATGATGTGGAACTTTATGGACAGTATCTTGAAAGATTGAAACAGTTTGTGTCGCAGGAACTGGTAAATTTGTAAAATATTCTGAAAATTTGCATACTGGATTTTCTTTCTTGCTGAACTGCACTCTTTGGTAAATAACATAAAACCTGAAGGTTTTGTTTGCAAATCATGTCAGTTGCCTTCATAAATGTACAGGTAATGATTTGTTAACAGACTTAATGAAGGTTTTAATTACCAAACTAGAAACTGGAAATAAGAGTATCATGCAGTCAGGCTATGTAATTTATATTTTTTCTGTGAATTTTTTTTTAAACATCAAGATGAGTACTGTATGAAATTTTAATTCTATAAGATCAAACGCTATGAAAGTATTGCCAAATGCTTTTGCATATCAGAAACAAATTTATAAATATTTTTAAAACATCTCAATGTACTAAATCTTATCCTGGTATACAAATGTAATATTCTTTCAATAAAAAGCTGTATATCTTAAACAATTAAAGTACTCAGAATAAACCGTATGAAAACATGCAAGTTCACTAAAGATGACCTAAACCCTGTTGTACAGGGATAGAGATTTAAAGGTTATTTTATTGTAAAATACATTGAATTTTCTGTATTCCCTGGTTATCATACATTTTCTCCTTTAAAAAAAATGATGTAAGTCTTAATTTTTATGCCATTTGTTAATTTACCCACTAGTTACCTTGTAAATGATAAAGTCACAATAGCACTGAATTTTAACTAGTTTTGATTTATAAGTTTGGTACTGTGAGGCAACTACTTAAAATTTTCATTTTAGTAATTTAAAAGGCATTTAGAGCTTCAAGAATAATTTTGTACGCAATGTTGTTTTAAATTTTGACTAATCTCGTAGAAATGCAATACTGTCACTGTTAGAAAACCTGAAAGTCCATTAGATGTTCGTTAAGACCACAAACAGACTGGCTATTTGATCCCTTTTCACTTTGACTATTTTTAAGAATAGGACCTGTTGTTTTGGATTACTATCTGAGAATTTAATGGATTTACTCCTGGATGCAGGAGATAAGAAAATGTCATAACTTTTATATTAACGAATGTAGTGAAAAAAATAAAGCTCACACAAAAACTAAGTTGCCTTTCCTTGAATGAATCCTGCTTGAATAAAACAATGAAAGAAAAATAAAAATAAAATTAATGGTATGTAGTCTAATTTGTAAATGAGTGAATATTGAAATAATACACACTGTGGATATATTTTAAGGCCTTATGTAGTTTTAATTGTTCTGCTTGTTCTGTGGTTATGTCTAAGACTATAGTGTATGACTCTCTTCAAAGTATATCAAGTATTGTGAATGCTTTGGTTCAGATGTGTCAAATTAACAGTAAAACAAAAATATGCCACTCAGCTGTGCTTGTTTTTCTTCTTCCATGCTCCTCACTCCTTACTTAGTACAGGGACTAAAAAAAAAATACCATTCATCTTTATAGTACATAGATCTATAGTTTCCTAAATTTTATTATTCCTTCTTTCTTTTAGAGAGGTTTTTCCTTCTCAAGATTGTCTTAAAGCCTATACGTTTCCTTCTTTGTACAACATACACCCTAGAGTTTAACTGTTTTCTTTGATCACCTGGGAAAATCAAAATATTGATCACACTAATTCAGTATTCACTCATTCATCCAACAGATACTTACTGAATGTTTAAATCATTCAAAACCCTATGCCAGATAAAGAAAGACATCAAAAAAAAAAAAAATCAACCTTGTCCTCGCAGCCTTCACAGTATAACTGAGACAGACACCTTATTGCACAAGTATTATTACTGTTTGTATAAGGCTGAAGGAGCTTTGTAGGGTATTATAATAGGTAAAAGGTGCTTTTGAGGGAACGTGGGAAGAAGGGCAAGGAGGAGTCCCACAAAGAAGTGGTATTTGAACTGAGCTTTGAAGGATGACTAAGAAAACACTGGGCCCGGGTGGTCCGAGGGGAACAATATGTGGAAGCCTAGAGGAAGGATGGTGCGTTTGAAATTAAGGACACCGGTCAGAGGTCAAGGGGAAATGATGGCAGAGGGATGAGGGTGGCGGCTGACAAGCTAGTTAGCGGCACAATCACATATGGTATCATCATTCTAGAAATAGTAGAAAACCATTGAAAAAAATATGAAACTACACTTGTCAAGAGCTTATAGATGAAAAATATCTGGGGACTTCACTGGTGGTGCAGGGGTTAAGAATCGCCTGCAATGCAGGGGACACAGGTTCGATACCTGGTCCGGGAAGGCCCCACATGCCGTGGAGCAACTAAGCCCATGAGCCACAACTACTGAAGCCTGTGCGCCTAGAGCCCGTTCTCTGCAACAAGAGAAGCCACCGCAATGAGAAGCCCGCCCAGCACAAGGAAGAGTAGACCCCGCTTGCTACAACTAGAGAAAACCTGCACGCAGCAATGAAGACCCAACACAGCCAAAAATAAATTAATTTTTTTAAAAAAAAACTATGGAGCAAAAACAATTTAAGAAAAAAAGAAAAATATCTAGAGATTGTAACTTGCTGGAAATAATATTTGAGCCAATTGTTTACAACCTGAAGTAAGATGATGGTGATGAAAAATTGATCATGGAGAAATAAATCTTATATACAAAGTGCTGGTCAAACCACATCTGCAATAATTTCAGGATGCAGTGACAGGATATTCACAAATTAGAGCAAATCCTGGGGTGTTTTACCAAGTTGGGAAGAATCCCATAAACTGAAACCCAAAGAATAACTGAAGGATTATTATCACTAAGGAATGATAGCTGTTTTCACATATTTGACAGGTATGTACAATTTACCCTTTTTGTCTTCACATATTTGACAGGTATGTACAATTTACCCTTTTTGGCTTGGTGGAACTAGGTGAAAGTTGCAAAATGGCAGATTAGAGCTCAGGGTAAGAGAATTTATGGCTCTTTGTCCATCAAGGAAAGGGATCGCCTCTGAAGGATAAATGAGTATGTTAACCACTGGAATAGAAGCTGAATGACATCTGACATGGTGTTACAGAAGAAATTTCAGATTTAAATGAGAAGTTGAGCTACATGGACTGCCTTTAAAGTGCCTTTAAGATTTTATATTCCATTTGGAGTTATACCTAATCAAAGGATTGCAGGACAGTATGATGTAGAATTGGCAATCAGATCTGGGCACTCTTCTCAACTGACAATAATTAGATCTGTGACCTTGGCAAGTCACTTCTTTGGACCACAACTTCCTACTAGAAATGAAAAGATGGAACTGATTAATCCCTTACATTTTTAATGTAACATGAAAATCTCAGCCCCATTCATATGTAATGACTCATCAGTTTTTAACCTTCCTTGACTAGAGTAGCCCCAATAATATATTTCAATATGTGGCTTTTGTGCATACCATCATTGTGCAATTTGAATAGCAATGTTAATCCTGGGATAAGGGTCAGCAGTGTACATAACTCCTACAATATCTTACAATGAGCAGAATAAGAACTTAAATAAATTGATTTATCATCTTCACACTTTCCCCAGACTTCTAACTTAATAAAAATCACTAGTTCTATATTCCAGCTAAGAATATATTCCACAGTAGTTTTTTTCTTGGTGATTTCTATAAATATATGGGTTTTGCTCACTTTAAGAAAGCTTAATAAATGAAAATGAATTTTTAATTGTAAACTGAGATTAATTGTCATGTAAATAGGGTGTTCTTGGTGTAAGCAGACATGCTATATGGCAAAAACTTAACTTCAAGAACAGCTATTATGGGAAGTCAGATACTCTTAAATCTTAAAAGCTTTAGACGTAATAAAGCCTAATCCCTTCATTTTACAAGTGAGGAAGCCCAAACGAGAAGTTACTTTGCCAAGGTCTACAATCTAATTGTCAAGAATTGTACTATCTCTCATTATCTTCTCAACCAAATTTATCTGGACTAATATGTCAATGATCATTTTGAGCTATAATACAGCATAAACTTATTTGCTCTCCAACATTAATCATAAGTATTTTTAAATGGCTCCTAGAGTTCTCCATATCAGCTAGTTATTCATTGAATAGTAAATTGATAGGTTGTATCTTTAACATTTCTCAAATTAATTATTTCTATATTTAAAGTATTTAACACTAATCCATTTCACAAGGCTCAGTAACAGCTATTTGGTGTGTTAAAACCTAGTGAAGATGGTAACTATAGTCACATGAATAAACAATCAAATGTTTACTTCAGCAGCACATTTACTACAAATTATAGCATGCCAAGAATAAGCAGTTATGTTGAAAAAAGCATCAAAGCGGTTGTTACTAGTTGGTGATGGATGGGCTTTAAGTGTGTTGTTTTGGTTTAAAACAGGCAGTATGGGCTTCCCTGGTGGCGCAGTGGTTGAGAGTCTGCCTGCCGATGCAGGGGACACAGGTTCGTGCCCCGGTCCGGGAGGATCCCGCATGCCGCGGAGCGGCTGAGCCTGTGCGTCCGGAGCCTGTGCTCTGCAACGGGAGAGGCCACAACAGTGAGAGGCCCGCGTATCGAAAAAAAAAAAAAATATTTACTTCAGCAGCACATTTACTACAAATTATAGCATGCCAAGAATAAGCAGTTATGTTGAAAAAAGCATCAAAGCGGTTGTTACTAGTTGGTGATGGATGGCTTTAAGTGTGTTGTTTTGGTTTAAAACAGGCAGTATGTTTAAATACATGACAGCATGTTGCGTTCTAACAATAATGTATATCCCAAATGTCCAGTAACCAAAAAAGGAATTATGCATATGATAGCTGGAATTGAGTTATAATTTGCAAAACGGAGAGGTCTCTACTGCATCTATAAATGGTTATGCCTCTGGCTGAATTGGTTGAGTAATGCTAAGGAAGGAAGCAAATACCTCTATCCTGGAAGTGACCCACTTGACAGAGTTTGGCCGGGGTGGGATGGGGGGAGAACAGGAAGTAAAGCATAGAGTCTTTATAAATATCAGTGAGCTAAAGTCTGTTAAACTGGTTATCACATTAGAAGCCAGATGGACCTTAAATTATTTTTCTCCCTCTTTTATTTCCTCCTGTAGGCCACGTACTGAACTTGCATAATACAACTATAACACTCCTAGAAAAAAAATTTAATAGTATGCTTTAAGAAATGACATACTTATATTAGAAAAATTGGGAGAAAAGCTGTTTTAAAATGATTTGTGATATTTTGTACGTGCTGATAAAAATGCAAATTTCAACTATTGTACTACTTGATTGATTCAGAGTTGAACTTTCTTTTTCCAAAATTACTGCTTAATGCAGTATATTAGTTGAGGTAATAAAGGTATCAGGTAGCTTTATGAATATAGGGCTATCTGAATCAAACATTTTAAATGTACTGCTCTTTTTCAGATTACCTGCAGAGTATGGTGGATTCATAGACTATAAATCAAAACTTTTAACTTCTAATAGCATTTTACATTATAAATATTAGATGGAAAAAAACATCATATTCAGATGAAACTTGTATTTATATTTAAACACTTAATTTCAAATTGTGTAAGTTCAGTTTTAAAGCTTAGGTAAAGTAAGAGGCTATATTACTTCACCGAAGTTTTACATTTTGCTATTTTTTCCTAGCTGGTTTGAATCTGAAAATCTTGAGCCTTCTAAGTCCACCAATAGAAAATAGAATGGGCAGAGGGGAGCGAGACATGAGAAAATAGCTTATATATCTCTGAATATATGTGATGCCCTCAAAAATGATAATTAAACTTGCTGAAGTATCCAGTGTAATATCAACTGAAAAAATAAAAATATAAATGGTTATACCTCCATAAAATAAAATGTAAATTCCTCTGGAATAAAACCAGAAGAGAATAAATACAAAGAAAAATTATTGTGTTGAGATAATAGGATTGTGGGTGAGTTTTTTCCTTTCCTTAGAAAGGTAACTTTTTATGTTGCTATGTTTTTGTTTGTTTGTTTGTTTGCAGTACGCGGGGCTCACGGGCCCAGCCGCTCCGCGGCATGTGGGGTCTTCCTGGGCCGGGGCACGAACCCGTGTCCCCTGCATCGGCAGGCGGACTCTCAACCACTGCACCACCAGGGTTCGTTTGATAATTTTTAGAAAGAATTTTGGCTTTAAAAATGCCAAGATAACAGGAGAAGCAGCTCCTCCCAACCAAGAGGCAGCAAACAAGTTCCCAGATGCCATTAAGAAAATCACTGAGGAGAAAGAATACCAATTATCATTGAGGAGAAAGAAAAAATGCCACAAAGGACATTTATTAGTAAGGAAGAAAAATGAGCACCAGGATTTAAGACAAGAAGGGATAGGTTACTGTTTTGTGCAAATGCAGTTGGGTTTATGTTCCAGACTGCCCTTGTCTATAAAGCTGCTAACCCCCAAGCCTTGAAGGGAAAATATAGATACCAGCTGCCAGTCCTTTGATTGCACTACAAGAAAGTCTGCACAATGAGAACTGTTTTTCTGGACTGGTTTTATTGATGCTTCGTCCCTGAATTCAGGAAGTACCTTGCCAGTAAGGAACTGCCTTTTAAAATTCTTTTGATATTGGACAATGCCCCTGGCCATCCAGAACCCAATGATTTCAATGCTTGAAGGTGTCAAAGTGGTCTACTTGCCCCCAAACACAATGTCTTATTCAGCCTTTAGATCAGAGAGTTGTAAGGACTTTTAATACTCATTACACATGGTACTCTATGGAGAAGGATTGTCAACACTATGGAAGAGAACCCTGATAGCGCATCATGAAAGTCTGGAAAGATTACACCATTAAAGATGCCATCATTATGGAAAAAGCTGTGAAAGTCATCAAGCCCAAAACAATAAGTTCCTGCTGGAGAAAACTGTTCGGATGTTGTGCATGACTTCACAGAATTTACGACAGAACCAGTCAAGGAAATCATGAAAGACACTGTGAATATGGCAAAAAAGTGGGGGTGAAGAATTTCAAGATATGGATATTAGAAAAATTCAAGAGCTAATAGACACCACACCCGGGGAATTAACAGAAGACAATTTGATGGGGCAGGCAGAGTGCTTCCGAACCAGTAGCAGACAATGAGGAAGAAGATGTAGAGGAAGCAGTGCCATAAAACAAACTGACACTAGACAACTGGCAGAAGGGTTCTGATTATTCATGACTGCTTTTGACTTCTTTTATGACATGGACCTTCTATGATATGGGCACTGAAACTAAAGCAAATGGTGGAGGAAGGATTGGTACCATTTTTTTCATTAAAGAAATGAAAAAGCAAAAATCAAAGAAATTACTGTGTATTTGCAGAAAGTTACACCAAGTGCACCTCCCTTTCCTGCCTCCCCTCACACCTCCTCCACCTCTTTCGCCTCTGTCACCCCTGAAAAAACAAGACTACCTCTCCTCTTCCTCCTCAGCCTACCCAAAATGAAGAAGATGCAGATGAAGACCTTTATGATGATTCACTTCCTCTTAGTGAATAGTAAATAATCATTACGCCATATAGTTAATAAACTTATCTGTTGTGTATGAGTGTCTTCATGTGGAAGTCTAATAACTGTACGACAAGAACTGTATGAGACGTTTTTGTGTCATCATTATCATTGCCTAAGTATCCATCATATAGAACATCATGTGCAAGACTTGTATTGAAGTGGATAGCCTATCCTTACATAGGCATAAGGTGAGTAATATTTAATATAAAACTAATAACGTGTTAGTTTTCTTACTGTTTTATGACTTAGCTTTCAAAGAATTACACTACTGTACAGTATGCTTCTCTCTCATATTTGGAGAAAATACATATCAGCTTATCACAGGTAAGTGGAGTTTTTTTAATATAACTGTTTCCAATACTGTATTATGAATAGGACCATAATACTGTATACCATAACAATTTTTATAACAGTTCATTCGTGTATAGACTAGTCTACCTTGAAGCAATTGTAGCGATTACACTAGGCTACCATAAAGCAAACATATTGCTGCTTCTTTGTTATCAATGCATGAATCATTATACCTGTAAATAAATATGAATTTCTTTTTCACATTATCTTTTCAGTTTTGATATTTAGTGTTAGTAATACATATAACATCTACAGTGTTTTGTGTCATATAAGACAATACTGATATAGGTATTGGCAGAGAGATGATTCATCTTGTAAACTGACAGTATAAACCTGTGGTATCAATAAAGACAGTACGGTACTGTACATGTATTTTCTCTTCCTTATGGTTTTCTTAATAAGCCAGAAGTGAGCTGTTTCCTTTTAAGTGATGCGATGTTTTTCTCTAGGTTTTTTCAAGATGTTCTCCTTGTCTTTGCCTTTTAGTGTTTTGTACTATGATGTGTCTATTTGTGATCTCTTTGCATTTATACTTGGAGCTTGTTGAGTTTCCTGGATGTGTAGGTTATTGTTCTTCAATAAATTTGAGAAGTTTTTGCCATTTTTCAAAAGTTCTTTTTATTTCTGTCCTCTCCTGGTACTCTCAGTTCCAGGACTGCAAAGATTACAGAATTAGTCATCTGCTCTTATGTTAATGAGCCCCAGGCTGCTTTACTTTATAGATTTTTATGTTTGCTTTCCAATTTCCTCTGTTGTCCTTTCACTGTCTTAACTGTCACTACATGCTACTGTGAGCTTGTTTTTTCTGCTCTAACTTGCTGTTTCTGTGTTTCTATTCAGATGATCTAGGATATCAGAAAACTGAACTTATTAAATTATGTCTAAATTAAGAGCAACATGGTTCCGCTTAAGGCCCTGACTCTGCTATGAGCTACAGCCAGACAGCCAAGACCAAAGCTACCCCCACCCTGAGATAAGAATTAGTTTCTGGCTGCCCAGCGGATCGGATTCTATCCAGAAGATCTGGATTTCTAGGGCTGGCTGCTAGGCGCTTGCTCTCTGGTGAATGTTACTGCTGTTATCTTCTATGTTTCTTTTTTTTTTTAAGTCATGACTTTTCAAGAAACAGAGCAACATACCATTTCCAACTTTTGCCAATGTTGAAACAGTAGCTTCTAAATGACTTACTACCAATCTGAGAAACCGAAGAGAACATATGAAGTGGTAGCATGCATCAACCAGCCTTGAGCTTAGCACTAATTAATAGCCATCATTGACTGGAATGATGGATTTGAAAGTGCTCTCTTTAGAATCATGAAGACAAAAGGTTGAGCTATTGAAAACATCAACGAACATGGAATAGAACTGTCGTGGTCCTAACGCGAGTCGGAAAAGAATTTCCAGACACAAGGCAGAATGTAAAGAAGATAGAATTTATTAGAGGGAAAGGTCGCTGCCAGAACTGTGGGCAGACTTCTAGTAGTCTGGGAGAGTCGAGCCCAAACATGTGCTATTGATCAGTGTTTATAGCCAGAAAACAAAGGAATGGTCCGAGGTGAAATTTTCGTTTTCTGATTAGTGGAGGCACATATTCCTTCCTTCTATAGGGTGGGAGTGGGACTGGCCAGATGCCTTTCCTAGTTTGGGACAGGTCCCATGGCCCAGGTGGGCGTCGCCCACGTGGGCTCAGGAATTTCGTAACCAGCGCAACATGGTGGGTAGGGCTACTAAGAGTCCGGTATCCTTCCAAACAAAGCTACATAATCAGAGCAAGGCAGGGTAAGTATGAGTCCAAACACCTTGCCAATTAAGGTATATTTTGCAATTCATGAGATACTTAAAGAACAACGTTGAAAAAAAGAAAGAAAAAGACTTGGTTAATAGTTAATTTGAGCTTTTCCGGGCGGCGGGGACGGAGGAGGGCCTGGCGGGTCCGCGCGGCCTCGGGGCCGTTGCCCCGGTCCCCGCCCAACCCAGCGCCCGACGCACCTTCCCGGCTCTGAAGCCTCCAGAACACGGCTAGGCAGCAGTAGTTTAATGGGGAGTTTGCCTGCTGGGAAATAGGGGGCTGCTGGGGTCTCAATTCTTGGCTGGCCCCGAACATGAGGTTGCCAGGCGTGTGACGACAGCAGGTAGGAGTGAGCCGTTGGTGCGGTGATGAGCAGGGAAGGAAGGACGGCGGCTGTTGGCCTGTGAACCTAGGCAAGAACGACCATCCAACACAACCCAGACCAAGGTCCGTGGGCCCAGCTCGGTCCTGTGCGGCTGGTCAGTGGAATAGACCTGCAGGTGTGGCTCTTGTCACTCTAGGACTGGCTTCGGGACAGATCCTGCTGATGAGGCCAGGGCACCGTCCTCAGTTCTCCATGAGAGTGTGCTGGAGTGGAGCCGGGGGGTGGGGGTAGGGGGGTGTGCCCGACTCAGCACGGCGGCCACACAAGTCCAGTCTGCTGGTAAGGGCAGTGGGGAGCCGAGGGAAGTCATGGCCTTGGGAATGTCCTCTGATGAAAAAGAACCTGCAGGCTTATGGAATAACTTTTGTGTGGAACGTTGGTGTGCTGAAAAGCAGTTCTGTGTGCTTTTCCCCCTTGGTGTGGATCGGCAGTTCTGAGGCAGCAGGCGTGATACAGAAGTGTGAGCAGAGACCCTCTGGAATCCCCAAACTCCAGGGAAACTAGAGGTGACAGCCAGCCTAGTGAAGAGGACAGGAGTTAGGGGGCTGGTGGCAGTGGCAGCAGCCCAGCAGGTGGCAGCCCACCAGGTGCCCCTTGTCTCAGGGCCCTAATCCTGGCTCCAGCCGGGTGGTCAGGGGAGCTGCAAAGTCTTCTGGGTGAGCAGAGCCCACAGTCCTGAGCTGTTCTTCTCTGTGTTTGGGTCATCTCCCCCCATCCAAGGGGAGAAATCTAGATGAGGTTTAAGAATTAGTGCTTTAAGAATGTGGATCTCATAGGTGAAACCTCGGAACACATGTTTTCAGCACAAGGTGTTAAAGTGAACGGAAGGATTCAACGCCTTTTCAAGGAGGGTGTCTCCATGTGGGCAGAGCTAGAGAATAAATGGGTCTTGAATTTAAAAAAAAAAAAAAAAAAAGTTAATTTGAATATGAGTAAATAGTGTAGAACTGGTTTCAAGATGCTGGAAACAGGCTAAAATGGGGGGAGAGTGTGATTAGGAATTCGTTTTGCCTCTTTAGCACTCATTAAGCCCTTATTTTGGTCACATTTTGTCTCTGTATTTTTGTGCTTCAGAGCCTAAGAGAAATAAGCAAAAAGAATGATTAAAAGAATGTAAAAGGACTCGTAAGGAAAGCTAACAGTAGCTGTTGTGGCTGCACCATTGTTTCAGATCCTTTCCAATGTTTCCCAGAAGTCATTTACTCGAAGCCCCCCTCCAAGAACGCTTAGAGTAAGACAGAAGAGCTATTGGACACTGTACTATCCCTTTTGATCCTACCAGTTCTAGGTAGTTCTCTAAACGGGGTGTTATGCAGAGCATTGTTTAAAAAAAAAGAAGATTGGGCTTCCCTGGTGGCGCAGTGGTTGAGGGTGTGCCTGCCGATGCAGGGGACATGGGTTCGTGCCCCGGTCAAGGAAGATCCCACATGCCACAGAGCGGCTGGGCCCATGAGCCATGGCCGCTGGGCCTGCACGTCCGGAGCCTGTGCTCCGCAACGGGAGAGGCCACAACAGTGAGAGGCCCGCGTACCGCATTAAAAAAAAAAAAAAAAAGATTCCCAGAGAGACAGATCTGCCTTCCAAGAAGCTATCTGCTACCTTCTTATCTGTTAGATTGAAAACCTCTGAAAGGCAGAGAATGTATCTTCCCCTCTTTATATATCTTTACCTTTCTTGGTAACTAAAAGCTCCCTGACACCTAAATTAATATAAGGGAAGAAAATGTTCCAAGGAGGTAAGACTTTTCCTTTTCTTCATTTGAAAGTTTTATAGAATAGCCTCATAATTCAGAGCTGTGACTTCATATTTTCCGTTTCTTTAAATTATTATATTAGAGAAGAAAATAGCAAAATTAACAGTACAAGGGGAGAAGAGAGGGTAGGTAGGTTTTGAAAACTCAGACATACTAATGAATCTCTTGTAGCCACAGTTTCATCATCAGTTAAAGGGGATATTAATAGTACTCACTCTGTTGACCTTGCAGGTTTACTATGAAGATTAAATGAGAATCCTAAGTGGGAATATTTTTAGTGCTCTAGAGGAATATAAAAATATAAAAGGTTATGTTCTAAAAGTGGATCTCTATCTAGACATGAAGAGGGTCAGGCCATGAACTACTTTTAGATAATTTTTAGGGAGTTTTTATTCTTGATAATATGCCAATTTACAAATGAATTTGCAGCGAGCAATCTGAGTCTGTGCAACTCTGTGATAAAAGCTGGCTCATGTCTTACTTTGGTCATATTTATATGACTGACAGAATCTAAAGCAACCGAAAGTACTGTCTGTTGCGCCTTAAAATAATGGTCCTACCAGGAAGGCAGCAACAGCTGGATGAACCATAGCAAACGGGAGCAAATGCACCTTTTGTCTCCTCCAGTCCTTCCCTGCTCTTGTGACACTTTGGCTCCAAAGTGTCCTATTGTCCCCAAACATGCTGCCTTTGTGTTCTTAGTTTTGAGAGTTAAACTAGAAAGGCTGGAGGCAAGACAAATAACACTGGGTCAGCTGAAATAGAAATCTCATGATTTTGGAAAAGATTTACTCCATAATGGTAAATTCTTAGTGCTCACTTAAAAAAAAAAAAATCCTGATACATCTTTTTAATCACAGTGCTTCTCCACTGATATAAAAATTATTCAAATTTAATTTGTTAGTGGTTTGATGTTTAACTTTAAAGATTTAATAAAATACTAGCATGTTAATAAACAATAAGATTTAATCTCTTTTATGGAGGATTAAAATATAAACCCTCTAATTTCTAAACATAATATATTTCCCTTTATAAGGAAACAAAAATATGACTTACAAGAAACTCTGTAAGTTCTTTTTTTTTAAATTTATTTACTTATTTATTTTTGTCTGCGTTGGGTCTTGCTGCACGCGGGCTTTCTCTAGTTGCTGCAAGCGGGGGCTACTTTTCATTGCAGTGCGCGGGCTTCTCATTGCAGTGGCTTCTCTTGCTGTGGAGCACGGGCTCTAGGTGCATGGGCTTCAGTAGTTGCAGAACAGAGGCTCAGTAGTTGTGGCTCATGGGCTGTAGAGTGCAGGCTCAGTAGTTGTGGTGAACGGGCTTAGTTGCTCCGTGGCATGTGGGATCTTCCCGGACCCAGGGCTCGAACCCGTGTTCCCTGCATTGGCAGGCGGGTTCTTAACCACTGTGCCACCAGGGAAGTCCCTGCAAGTTCTTATAATCTGTGTCCTTTGCCTTCTCATTATAATGTGTTGACAGCAGGGTCACTCCTTTGCATTATCCAAGAACAAGTGGATTTGGATGCAAGAATTTTTTGAAAGAGCAGTTCAACCCAGAAGTGACAATCCCATTAAAAGGGTTGTCCAGGCAGAGTTACTGTTCACTTAGCTACCCTGAAACACAAGCTAATAAATACAAAATCTTCTTTTGGCTGTCCTAGAGTTCTCCCAATGCTTCTCAGTGGTGACTTCTTTGAAATAAGCTCATCTCACCAGAACTTGTAGAAGGGGGAAGGAGGAACACTTTGATTTAAACTATTTAATGAAGCAAATATTTCTTCTATTACATAATGTGACATAGCATAAATGAACAAATTTTATTTGATTTAAACTCTATCTATACATGGCTTATCTTTTCCAATTACAATTGATATCTTTTTTTTGGTTTATTTCTTTGTTTTAAATGAGGTTCTAATATGCTGTTCTAGCTTATTTCTCAGAGGTTTTTAGACTGGGGGGGTCCAAAAATGTTCTCCATCCCCCACACCTCCTGAATTTCCCTGCTTCCATGCCTATCCCATCAAAAAAAGCTGTGCAAATTCACAAAATAAGGAAAACTGGAACTTGGAATAATCAACTTGGTATAAGAAAAGAAGCATTTTTTAAATTATGAGAATTCTCACGAAGGAGATAAAATGTATTCATCCTAAGGTGTTCAATACAATTGACAAAGTTACTTTTTATACCTAGATTTTCCATCTGCACAATGCTGCTTAGATCAAAGAAGTATTTGATAATATGTGAAAGAGCTTTTAAGTTTATTGTGCTATATCCATTCTGATGATGATGATTAGAGAAAAGTGAGTATGATGACTGTGTATAAAATACTCCATTGATGCTTCCAATAAGATGCTGTTGATGCCTCACCCATATGACCTCACCCTACCACTTCAGTGCACACAGGCTCAATTGCCAACTACCAGCACTTGTATTTATTTCCTTGAGGGCTTTCTCTTGCTACCTGAGCCAAGGTTGCTATCCAATTGGCTAGAAGCAGCCTTCAACCAAAGACTAACCAGAGCTTGGGCACACTCCAGTTGCCTTGCCTCCCAGGTAGGATAACTCTGAGCTGTGTGTCCTACACAGGCTCCCAGAATTTCCACAGAGGGATTAAGGGATTAAACTCCAGTCACCACAGTCCTAGCTGGCATGATTTCATAGACTTTATTGGCTACATTTTCCCCCGTCTCACTTCCTCATTCCCCTCCAGGGTCTCCTTCATCCCCCAAAATAAACTACTTGCACTCAATTTTTTGTCTCAGAGTCTACTTCTACTTTTAGGTATTCCTAAAAAGATACTGCCATTGCTCAAAATATACTTGTAGCTCCTAGAGCCACTGAATCTTGGAAATCACCTACATGGAACGAACTATAGAAAAGTTGTACGATGGAAAGGAGGAGGACTTTGGACCAAGAAATATCCACATTAAAATGATTTTACTAGCTGTGTGACTTTGTGCAATCCTCTCTAAACCTCAATGTCCTCATCTGTAAGTGGTTGCAACATAACTGCTGACCAGCTTTCTTTACTGGGTCTTCTCAAGAATCTAATAAGATAATACACATGAAAGGATAGATAGATAGATAGATAGATATTCATACAAAGAATATTATTGTTGTAATTTTTAATTCAGGAAAACTTCAAAACACCAGTTGAAATTGGAATAAGTGAGAAAAGAAGGCAATCCAGGTCTGTGGCAGATGGTTCGTTGTGGGATAGTGCTAACAGACCAGCTAGATTTAAAACAAAGAACTTGTTGGCAGACTGGGAAAAATAATGTACAGTACTTTATTTTTTTTAATAAATTTATTTTATTTATTCATTTTTGGCCGCACTGGATCTTCATTGCTGCGCACGGGCTTGCTCTAGTTGCGGCGAGTGGGGGCTACTCTTTGTTGCAGTGCACAGGCTTCTCATTGCGGTGGCTTCTCTTGTTGCGTGCAGAGCACAGGCTCTAGGTGCGTGCGGAGCACGGGCTCTAGGTGTACAGGCTTCAATAGTTGTGGCACGTGGGCTCAGTAGTTGTGGCTCACGGGCTCTAGAGTACAGGCTCAGTAGTTGTGGCGCACAGGCTTAGTTGCTCCACTGCATGTGGGATATTCCCGGACCAGGGCTTGAACCCATGTCCCCTGCATTGGCACGTGGATTCTTAACCACTGGGCCACCAGGGAAGTCCTGGCTTCTCTTCTTTAATCTTACCAGTCTTTCACATCTCATACTTGTTCTGGCAGTGGCTAAGCATGAGGACCTTACCTTTGCAGTCAATGTTCCTTGACCCTGGCAGAGCTAGACAATATTCATCCAGTGCTCTCACTGCACAATCTGTGGAATTTCCAATGCTTGCCTCAAGGTTTCTGTGAATTCTGGGAGATTATGCTCTCTAGTGACCACCCTGGCTCTGAACTCCTCTTTCTTCAGAATTGACTCAGTTATAGATTGTCTTTCTTTGCCATGCACAGCACCTCTGTTTCATATCTTGTTGATCCAGAAATGGAAGCTTTTTTCCTTGATTTACACACACACACACACAGACACCCTACACACACTGAGGCTATGCTTCCCCTAAGATGCCTCCAGCCAGTGAGTGCACAGTGAGGCTATTAGAGCGAGCCATTCTTGCCTGACATGGGACTTCTCAATTCCCATGAAATTTGCTAAGGGATGCCCCCGTTGACCTGGCCAAGACTTTCTCAGAACTGTGCTGCAGTAGGAGGCTCATCCTACAAATTATTCCTTCTGGTCTCCTCTCACAGTTACCAGATCATCACAGTCTGAAGGTTCTCCTTGCCTACTCTGCCCATCTCCCCCTTATACTTCATGTCTTTCTCCCCAGTAAATCTATTGCACATGTAATTTCATCTGCTTCTTGGAAGACCTGAACTAAGATACTCCTTAAAAAGAATTATGGGGCTTCCCTGGTGGCGCAGTGGTTGAGAGTCCGCCTGCCGATGCAGGGGACATGGGTTCGTGCCCCGGTCCGGGAAGATCCCACATGCACCTTGCCTACTCTGCCCATCTCCCCCTTATACTTCATGTCTTTCTCCCCAGTAAATCTATTGCACATGTAATTTCATCTGCTTCTTGGAAGACCAGAACTAAGATACTCCTTAAAAAGAATTATGGTACCAGCATTTAAGATCATCATTTTTCTCCATTCTGCTACATAGGTATAATCCTGGAATCTCTTTGCTGATGTTGGTTCATGAACCCCCTCCAGAGCTTCCTGGGTAAAATCTGAAACCACCCCCAGTACCAGCATTTAAGATCATCATTTTCCTCCATTCTGCTACATAGGTATAATCCTGGAATCTCTTTGCTGATGTTGGTTCATGAACCCCCTCCAGAGCTTCCTGGGTAAAATCTGAAACCACCCCCCATATGCAGAGGGCAGGAAGAGACTGAAGAAAGAGGCCGACCACTCTTGATTGGAAGGCGGCAGGTTCAATAAGCAAGGGAACTTATTTACCAGGCCTGTCTTGGGCCACTGAAAGATGAGATCTCTGCACCCGCCCTCCAAATCTTGAAAGTTTCTGTAGAAACTTTAACTGTATTCAGTCATGGACCCAGTCCTGATGGTTTCAATACCACATCATTTTTGTAAGGCTGTGTCCTTGGGCAGCTTCTAGGATGGGGAAGGCAATCAGAGTACACGTTCCAAGGACAT
This sequence comes from Neophocaena asiaeorientalis asiaeorientalis, assembly GCF_003031525.2. Classification (NCBI taxonomy): domain Eukaryota; kingdom Metazoa; phylum Chordata; class Mammalia; order Artiodactyla; family Phocoenidae; genus Neophocaena; species Neophocaena asiaeorientalis. Next base: position 8,249,952 of record NW_020172625.1, read on the forward strand.
GGAAGGGGGTAAAGTCGACCAATCAGGTCAAACTGGCAGTCACACTTTCTTGATGACATCCTCCAACAGCTGATGATATTTAGATATTATGAATTATATGTATTTGTATATAACAGATTTCATTTGTCCATGACAACCAGATTAAACCCAGTTTAATGCCCAATCACCAGTCAAGTAACAGCCAATCTTCAGACCTTACTCCTCTCTCCGAAGCTAAATTAGCAGCTTCTGTCTATACTTGCTTCAGAAGTAGTTTTTCGGGCCATGCAAAGCTAGTGGTGGTTCTTGGGACTTCCCTGGTGGTCCAGTGGTTAAGACTCCACACTTCCACTGCAGGGGGCAAAGGTTCGATCCCTGATCAGGGAACTAAGATCCCACATGCCATGCGGCACGGCCAAAAGTAAACAGATAAATAATTTAAAAAAAAAAAAAAAAGAGCTAGTGGTGGTTCTAGAGGCTCACTCTGCTGGTGCCCAATTATTAGAAACTTTGCTGGAGCCCTTAGGCCAAGGTTCTTAGTGCCTAGCTCCTATGGACAACCCAGCAGTCCTTCCCATAAACAACCCATAAACTTAGTCTTCTGAACCTTACAAACCTGCAATTCTTCTCCCAGTTTTTAGGAATATATCCATCTTCTAAAATAAGATTATTTTCCTCTTCTACCTTTGAAGTACACTTCCTTCATTTTCTCCCACTTTTAGTCTCCTTAATGAATTCTTTAAAAACAAAGATCCATGTAGCTGTCCTCAGGGATAAGCCCATCAATGGCACAAAGGCTTGGCTGTCCTTCTGGAATCAGAGGGTGCTGGTGTTACGGACCCTCCTGAGTCAGTCCCCAACAAGCGTCCTCCTGCCTGGTGTCCTTCGAGATCGAATTCAGTTCAGAAGCAAAGGAAAGCGTTATTCTCTGATCAAAGAATGGAGAGGTAGGAGTTCTCACTCTAGAGCACACGCCTCCCCACCACCACAGGCTGTGGGCGGGGCTCCTTTATAGGGATCTCCTCAGTGGGGAGGGGAGGGGGCCGAGTTCTCCCTGGGCAGGCACATTTGTGCGGCTCAGGCTATCGCGATGCCAGAGGCTGCATCGGCGTGACTCCTGGCCTGCCGCCGCCATGTTGAATTGCAGTGGCGTGGGCAGCACTTCTGCGCACGGTCGGCTGAGCTGAGGTGTTGGGCGCAGCCGTTTTGCACTAGGAGCTCTGGTCTGAAGTGCCAAGTGTGAGGCCTCTGTATGCAGCACCCTGTGAGCAACTGAAACTAGACTAAGCACAAAGGAAGAGAAAAAAAGGTTAGACTTTATTACCCATATTCTATTTTTATTCCCCTGGAATTGTTAATGGGCTTTGCCAGAGACAAATCCCTCCTCTGTGTTGCTCCTCATTGTTGAAGGGCACTGAGGGGCTTAGGTCCGTCTTCTGTTACTACTTCTGTTCCATTCCACTTAGGGATGCGCTGGTCTTTCGGGCTGCCAGTTTTCCATGTTTTTAGGTTCACTCAGTCTCCTGGCCAGAAGGGGTATAGGGCCAGGTGGTGGGTGCAGGCAGCACCTGGTCACCATGTTCCGTGAGAGCTTTCAACGTTTCTCCTGCCTGGAGGGCATACTTGAGTTGTTCCATTTCAAGTGGGTTAAGGTGTCCCTTTTCTTAGGCTTGGGGAATGGGTCTACCATACACGAGTTCAAATGCACTTAACTTTAACTTATCCTTAGGGCTAACCGCTTGCAGAAAAGGGCAGTCAGAAGCAACTTAATCCAATTTTCTTGAGTTTCCTGACATAGCTTGGCTAAGGCCCATTTCAAGGTCTGATTGGATCTCTCCACTTTCCCCGATGGACGGTTGAGGTCTCCAGGCTGAGAGCAAGGTCCGTTTTATGCCCAGGGTACTTGTTATCCCCTTTATCACTTGAGACACAAATGCTGGACCATTAACGCTTTGTATGGATCCTGGGAGCTCAAACCTGGGGATTATTTCTTTTAGTAATGCCTTAGCTATTTCAGCTGCTATTTCAGTTCTAGCTGGGAATGCTTCTATCCACCCAGAAAATGTGTCTACTAGTACCAAGAGATATCTGAAATTGCCCGGTACTTTCGGTAGGACAGTGAAATCAGTCTAACAGTCTTCTCCAGGATATATCTCTCTGGTCTAAATGGGCCTTCTCTGGGGACCTCTGAAGGGTCTGGTTTGGGGGTTGTTCATTGTGCAGTTGGGGCATGTCTCAACTACCCGACTGATTACACTTTTCATGCCAGGAGTTACCATGACCTCAACTAATCAGTTATATAGGGCTTCTCTCCTGTAGTGAGTTCCTTAATGAGCCTCCCTGATGGGCTTAACAAGCTGAAGTTTGGGGAAAATATTGTTCATCAACTAGCCACCCATGGCCTCCTAGATCTCTACTGAAGCCCCATTTTGGGGCTTTGTCTAATTCTTCCTTTGTGTATATTGGAGAATTATTAGATGGATCTGCCTTCAGGCTATGAGGAGTAGTATCCAAGTTACTTGTTCTAAGGCCACGTCCTTTTGGCAGTTGTGTCCACCTTGTTGTTTCCCTTTATTTCCTCTGCATCCCCCTTTTGGTGACCCTTACAATGAATCACTGCCACTCTTTTTGGAAGCTGTACTGTTCCTAAGAGCTTCAACATGTTTAAGCCATGTTTCACCTGTTTATTCTCTGCAGTCAGCATACCTCTCTCTGCGTGTAGGAGGGCATATGCATACCAGGAATCTGTGCAAACATTTAAGATCTTCCCTGACCTTCAAGGCTATCAGTTTCATCTTTGGGGAAGAAGTCCCTGGGGGTAGGCTTCTTGCTTCAGTGACTTGAGTCTGAGATGTCACTATGTATCCCACTAGCCTTTTCCCCTCTCCCATCCGTGAACCATTCCTCTTCAGCATTTGAGAGAGGCTCACTTCCTAGGTCAGGGCGACTGGAATAGATCATGTCTGTGGTTTCTATACAGTCATGCTCCAGGGACCCCATTTCTGTGGGGAGCAGGGTGGTAGGATTTAGCATATGGCAGGTTTTTATGGAAGCCACTGGGTTGTCTAACAGCATAGCCTAAACTTGAATCGACCTTCCAGGGGATAGTTATTCTGATATCTATTAGAACTTACTAAAGCCTGAACCTGGTGTGGAGTCCATATAGTGATTGACTGACCTAATGTTGTCTGTTCAGCCTCTTTTAGCAGGGCTGCAGTAGCTGCTACTGCTTGCAGGCAAGAAGCCAACCGCTTAGCAGTTTGATCTAATTGTTTAGAGAAATAAGCAATCACCTGAGTAAGTGGTCTCAGCTTTTGAGCTAATATCCCAAGGGCAATTCCCCTTCTCTCCTGAATGTAAAGATCAAAGGGTTTAGCTAGATCTGGGGGGGCCAGGGCAGGAACCTGAAGTAATTGCTTTTTCAATTCTTGAAAGGCCCCTTTGCATTCTGAGTTCCATTCAAAAGGATCATCATCGTTTCCTTTCAACTTTTCATTTAGGGGCCTACCTATTAGACCATAGGTAGGCATCCAGAAGTGGCAAAACCCAGCCATCCCCGGGAAACCCCCTAAGCTGTCTTGCAGTTTTAGGAGGGGTGAGGCTGCAAATGGCTTCTTCCCTTTCCTGGGGTAGGTTTCTCTGACTGTGAGAATGAAGCGAGTCTCTGTGGGCAGTTAGTACAGATCCCTTTGCCAACTGGTTGACATTGGAGGGCAACAGCTAGTAGGTAGGTTTGCCTCTGGGCCATTTTATCCTCTGACTTTTCCTCTATATCTCGGTTATTAAACACCAGTAGACAACCTTGACCAGGCAAGAGATAGGTAGGGGTATCTGGTTTTATTTCCAGTTTCTGAGTTTATGCCTAATGTCGGGAGCACTTTAGGAATTGAAAATGAACTCAGGACTGCATTCCCTTCCAGTGACTCAGGGTCAGGGCTAATATAGATTTGGAGGCATTCCCTGAGGCTGTAGGAATGCTGAACAGTTTTCTGTTGGCTTCTGATAGATTTCCTTTATCTTATGCCAATTGGCAGGTTTCTTTCCTGCTGCATGGATTCCCTTTAGGATGATATTTTTATAATTGGTCAGCCTCTGTCTTCCCACCCCTTACCCATGGTCCTGGTGATCCCAGTTGGGTTTGTAATCTGGGACCACTTGATTCCTTATTCTGAAAATAGCATGACCTGCATTGTTTCTGTTCTCTTTGTCTGCTTCCTCCCAGGCTTTTGACTTTTCCTCCCCTGTTAAGTGTATATCGAGGAGGCTCTGGATGTCAGCCCAGGTGGGGTCATGGGTCTGAAATGTTCCCCTAATTCAGGAACCCCTTTGGATCTTCCCTCAACCCCTTACCATGATTTTTCCAGTTATATAGATCAGAAGTGCAAATGGGACATGTACCTGGATGAGCCCTCCTTTATCCAGGGACCTGCCTCAAAGGGAGTACTTTTCCTGGGGGGTCCTTGGATTACCACAACCATTTTGAAGGCCTTTGTTCTAATGTAATGCCACAAAAAACTGAACAGAGGGAATTTCATCCCATTTCTTTTGTCTCTGGCATAGCAGGCCCAATTGTAAAATGGTGTTTTAATTTAAAGACCCATTAACTGGCCAACTTTCCCAATGTCCCCGCTGGTATTGGAGCTAGGCTGTATTACATAGGAAGATTAAACTTTGTCTCCGGCATAGCAGGCCCAATTGTAAAATGGTGTTTTAATTTAGAGACCCATTAACTGGCCAACTTTCCCAATGTCCCCGCTGGTATTGGAGCTAGGCTGTATTACATAGGAAGATTAAATGTTTTAGGGTTGGAGGTGATACCTGAAAAACTTCCGGTTCTGCAGAATGTACCCTAATGGGCTCCTTCGGTATGGTGAATGTTTGATTTCCCATACCTTAGATGTTCTGTTTTGGATTTGTTTCAAACTACTGAGGGGGGTGATTGGAGTGATTTATTGGCACGCAAATGCACAAGATTTTACCCAAATAAGGTTTCCTGTTCAGGAAATTTGGAACCAGCACTAAAGTGTTAATGGATTCCTCAAAAGACCAAAATAGGAGGTGTCCAAATGGCGTGGGCTCTGATATAACTGGCGGGGGTCCCCTTGAATTGTAACAGCCATGCTTGAGACAGTCTCTCCTCAGTCAGACCATCCCACAGGAGGTTGGACAGGACCACCTCCGGGCCAGAGCAGCTTAGCCACGTTAGTTCCTAACCAACTTGGTCCGTTAGGGAGAGGCACAGCTGTGTGAGGTGGGAATCTTCTCTTTCCTCCTTTTGGCCAAAAAGGAGAAGTTTTTGGATTTCTTGGTGGGTGAGAGCTAAAAGCATGAGGGATCCCCATGGGATACTCACCAGTTTGCTGTGGAGAGCCCGTGGAATCTCAGTCGATGAAGACTCACCCAGGCTTCACCGCACAAGCAGAGGAAGGAGGAAGGATCAGGCAGTGGGTGTTGCCTGTTCTTGCCAACAGCTCACACATCTTCCTGCCACTCAGGTTCCTGGTCTTGTGAGTGGCTCGCACGGCCCCCTGTAACACTTCAGAACAACTAGCGCTGACTGGAAGAGGTCAGGTCACCAGTTGCGTACCTACCTTGGGATCCTTCTGCACTTGGGCTTCCCCAGTGCCTTTTCCTGAACTTGGATTGAGTATCCTCATTCCGTTTTGTCAAGGAGGTCCTTATTACTTGGGTTTTTTCCTGGTCTCGCCTCTTGGCCCACGGGGCTGGCCACCTTCCTTTACTAAACCGAAAGTGACTATGGAGAATGCTACTGTTGGTCGGGGAGGAAGGCAAAAAGCCCTGGTGCAGCTGTTACTGCCTTGTACAGGGGTCAAGAGGATGGTACTGGCTCTGTCTTGTCCACAGTACGCCACTATCCTCGGGTATCCAGTACTGCAAGAAGGCCAGCCGGAGGCAGTGGGTAGAGATGTGTTAGTTACAGCCTTCGATCTCCAATGATGTCACAGTAATTCCTTCAATGGGGCGCAGTCCAGATTACTCTGGGGGCTATGCTGTGTGTGCACCACACAGGGTCTTCATGTTGCTGGGCAGAATTGCTTTGGATTTGGATCAAAGCTGCTGCCGTTCTACCCCATCAGAGTGTACTCAAAGGTGAGAGTCAGTCATTCTCACCTAACCTTCAAACTTCCCTAACCTTCTGGTGTCCTCCCCCTGGAGCCAGAGTGAGCCTGGAGCCCTGTGGGTGGGTGCAGGCAGAAGGTCCACCCTTTTGTAGTCACCAAATTTTGCTACCGACCCTCCTGAGTCGGCCCTCAACAAGGGTCCTTCTGCCTGGTATCTTTTGAGCCAATAGAACAAGACCAAGTTCAGTTCACAAGCAAAGGAAATCTTTATTCTTTGAGCAATGAATGGAGAGGTGCAAGCTTGCGCTCTAGAGTACACACTCTATCCTACAGGCCATTGGTGGGGCTGCTTTTTAGGGTTCTTGTCAGCAGGGAAGGGGGATGAGTGCAGCCATTTTGCACTAGGAACTCTGGTCTGAAGTGCCAGGTGCAAGGCTTCTGCACACAGTATCCTATGAGCAAGTGAAACTAGACTAAGCACAAAGGAAAAAAAAAGGTAGGACTTTATTTTATCACCCAGATTCAATATTTTCCAGGAATTGTTAATGGGCTTTGCCAGTGACACTGGTGGGTAATAATCAAAGGCTAAGAAAAACAAGACAGGTACTTTTACAGTAGGTTACTTTGCCCTACCAAATTTTTAATAAATGAACTTGCTAAACACATTTTCTTGATTACATCTCCTTGATGGTAGACATTTGAGCAAAGAAAATGTGGTAGTATCATAGCTTTAAGTCTCAGGAAGCCCCTAGTGATACAAGCGTTTTTTTTTTTTTTTTTTCTGGCAGCCATTTGGTAGGAGTTTTTAGTGTTTCTGACACAATTGGGCAGGGGTAGAATTAGTAGACAACAGGCACAATTACATCCAAAAGAGACCTTGCTCCCAACCTCACAGATGAACAAGTGGTAATCCAGAGAGGTCAGGTACTGGTCCAAGATCATAAAATCAATTAGTGTTAAGGCAACAACTCTGTTTAAGTCTCCTGGCTCAGAGCTGTGGAGCTGTAAGCAGAGGACGTAAAGTTACGCAGAATTGGTTTTGTACTTGTTTTCTGGGAAAATTGGGCCATATTATTTATGTAACCTCAGTCTTCTTTCCATCTTTAAACTTCACATTCTAATAAATACCTTACAGAGTTGTTCCGAAGATAAGATGAAATGAAAAATGAGATTACAGTGATGTGCTGGTAAATGCGTAACAGTTAACTCTTGGAGTTGATGGAGGAGCCAGAATTTGTAGCATTTGATGATTTCCATGGTATAAATATTCCTCCTGTTGTCAATCTCAAGATTTCAACAGTTTAAAAACTGGCTGGCAAGATTCCTGAATATTTAACAATTGCCTCTCACAAGCGCATATGAGCTGTCACAGGCTGGCTCCAGCAAACCACTGAATACGGAACACTTGGCATATAATAGACACTCAATAAGTATTAGTTGACCTCTCATCCTCACAAGGCACAAGTTCCTTCTACTATCTGTGTAACTACGGTTTCATGAACACTATCTCTTTGAACTTCCCAAGAAATGACAGTCATTGTAATCTGTGTAAATAAAATGAACTCTCTCATATGATGATGGCTGCATAGCATCTCACTGCTTTTGAGGCTATATTTGAAATGGTCTTTCTAAGAATACAGAATGTGTGAAGTGCCCAGAATTCACCTTACAGGACCCTTGTGATGTCCCAAAGGGATAGGTTGACGTGGTCTGGAGCAGCTAAGACTGAGGTAAATTTAAAGCCTGTGGGGGGACTTCCCTGGTGGCGCTGTGGATGAGACTCCCTGGTCCTAATGCAGGGGGCCTGAGTTCCATCCCTGGTCAGGGAACTAGATCCCACATGCATGCCTCAACTAAGTGTTCACATGCCGCAACTAAGCGTTCACATGTCACGAGTAAGGAGTCCATGTGCTACCTGGTGCAACCAAAAAAATAAATATTAAAAAAAAAAAAAAAGCCTGTGGAGACCATAAAGCAGAAGAGAAATGGGAATTTCAAATAAGAATCTTGAATGAAAGGCAGATGCTCTGAATTATAATTGAGTTCTTCCTCACATAAGCAACTCTTTGTAACATACTCCAGGATGGGTAAAAGTGACACGTTTATTTACTGTTTCTTTCTTCTTTTTTTTTTTTTAACATCTTTATCGGAGTATAACTGCTTTACAATGGTGTGTTAGTTTCTGCTTTATAACAAAGTGAATCGGTTATACACATACATGTCCCCATACCTCTTTCCTCTTGCGTCTCCCTCCCTCCCACCCTCCCTATCCCACCCCTCTAGGTGGTCGCAAAGCACCGCGCTGATCTCCCTGTGCTACGCGGCTGCTTCCCACTAGCTATCTATTTTACGTTTGGTAGTGTATATATGTCCATGCCACTCTTTCACTTTGTCCCAGTTTACCCTTCCCCCTCCCCATATCCTCAAGTCCATTCTCTAGTAGGTCTGCGTCTTTATTCCCATCTTGCCCCTAGGTTCTTCATGACCATTTTTTTTTGTTATTTTGTTGTTGTTGTTGTTGTTTAGATTCTATTACTGTTTCTTAATGATTTCCTTGAACAATTCCAGATAGGGCAGCCGTCCTATTTGTTTGTTTGCCTGCTTGCTTAAAGATGCACTATGAGTGTCCATTTCTCGCCAAGAATTGAGTAACTGGTACAGAATGGCCCTCCCACTGTAAACAGCTAGAAGACTGGACAACATATATGAAACAACTGTTTTCAGACATTGGGACCACAGTGTACTCAAGATTGTGGTTCCAAGAGAAGAGAAACAATTGAAGTGAGCCCTCAATTCTCCTGGCTTTCTGCCTGGATGTAAGGTTGCCAGATAAAATATGGACTGTCTAGTTAAATTTGAATTTCAGATACATAAAGAATAATTTCTTAGTATAAATATGTACAAAAATGTAATATTGGATTTTATTTGTTAAATCCAGCAGCCCTACCTGGAGGCAATTTTTTTTTTTTTTTTTTTACATTTTGGCACGCCACGCATGGGATCTTAGTTCCTGGACCATGGATCTGACCCGTGCCCCGTGTGGTGGAAGCAAGGAGTCTTAACCACTGGACCACCAGGGAAGTCTCCTGGAGGCAATTTTTAAACCACAATAAAGAGGGAGAAAACTCAAGTGGAGCATGCTAATTTCACGAGAATGAGGAGACAGAAATCTAGTTTGGTGAGGCTGAGGAGGCTGGAATTTGCAGGGCAGAATAGTGTAGGGGAGCAAACTGCACAAGGAAAGCGCCCCAGGCATTTTCACAAGGGTTCCCTGGGTTCCTTGGCTGAATACTAACTACTCTTTGTACGCATAGAGCGAAATTCTACAAGGCCAGGCGAAGAACAGACTGAGGAGTTGACACAGGGCTTGGGAACATTGGAATTCCAACCATCCAGGTCAGAGAGACTTTTTTTTTTTTTTAATTTTTGTTGGAGTATAGTTGCTTTACAATGTTGTGTGTTTCTACTGTACAGCAAAGTGAATCAGGTATAGGTATACATATATCCCCTTTTTTTGGATTTCCTTCCCATTTAGGTTACCACAGAGCATTGAGTAGAGTTCCCTGTGCTATACAGTAGCACAGTAGGTTCTCCTTAGTTATCTATTTTATACATAGTATCAATAGTGTATATGTTAATCCCAATCTCCCAGTTCAGCCCACCCCCACTTCCCCCTTGATATCCATACCTTTGTTCTCTACGTCTGTGTCTCTATTTCTGCTTTGTAAATAAGATCATCTATACAAGTTTTTCCAGATTCTACATGCATGTATTAATATATGATATTCGGGGCTTCCCTGGTGGCACAGTAGTTAAAAATCCGCCTGCCAATGCAGGGGATACGGGTTCAAGCCCTGGTCCAGGAAGATCCCACATGCTGCAGAGCAACTAAGCCCATGGGCCACAACTACTGAGCCCGCATGCCACAACTACTGAAGCCTGCACACCTAGAGCCCATGCTCCACAAGAGAAGCCACTGCAATGAGAAGCCTGCGCACCACAATGAAGAGTAGCCCCCACTCACCGCAACTAGAGAAAGCGCATGCACAGCAATGAAGAGCCAACGCAGCCAAAAATAAATAAAATTTTAAAAATTAAAAATAAATCCATAAAAATATATGATATTCATTTTTCTCTTTCTTACTTCACTCTGTATGACAGTCTCTAGGTCCATCCACGTCTCTACAAATGACCCAGTTTTGTTCCTTATTATGGCTGAGTAATATTCCACTGTATATATGTACCACATATTCTTTATCCATTCCTCTGTTGATCGACATTTAGGTTGCTTCCATGTCCTGGCTATTGTAAATAGTGCTGTGGTGAACATTGCAGCGCATGTATCTTTTTTTTTTTTTTTTAAGTTTTGAATTTTATTTTCTTTATTTTTTTATACGGTAGGTTCTTATTAGTTATCCATTTTATACACAGCAGTGTATACATGTCAATCCCAATATCCCAATTCATACCACCACCACCACCCCCCCGCCACTTTCCCCCGTTGGTGTCCATGCATTTGTTCTCTACATCTGTGTCTCTATTTCTACCCTGCAAACCAGTTCATCTGTACCATTTTTCTAGGTTCCACATATATGTGTTAATATACGATATTTGTTTTTCTCTTTCTGACTTACTTCACTCTGTATGACAGTCTCTACATCCATCCCTATCTCTACAAATAACCCAATTTCATTCCTTTTTATGGCCGAGTAATATTCCATTGTATATATGTACCACATTTTCTTTATCCATTTGTCTGTCAGTGGGCATTTAGGTTGCTCCCATGGCTTGGCTATTGTAAATAATGCTGCAATGAACATTAGGGTGCATGTGTCTTTTTGAATTATGGTTTTCTCTGGGTATATGCCCAGTAGTGGGATTGCTGGGTCATATGGTAATTCTATTTTTAGTTTTTGAAGGAACCTACATACTGTTCTCCATAGTGGCTATATTATTTACATTCCTACCAACAGTGCAAGAGGGTTCCCTTTTCTCCACACCCTCTCCAGCATTTATTGTTTGTAGCTTTTGTGATGGTGGCCATTCTCACCGGTGTGAAGTGATATCTCATTGTAGTTTTTATTTGCATTTCTCTAATAATTAGTGACGTTGAGCATTTTTTCATGTGTTTGTTGGACATCTGTACATCTTCTTTGGAGAAATGTCTATTTAGGTCTTCTGCCCATTTTTTGATTGAGTTGTTTGTTTTTTTGATAGTGAGTTGCATGAGCTCTTTGTATATTTTGGAGATTAATCCTTTGTCAGTTGCTTCATTTGAAAATATTTTCTCCCATTCTGAGGGCTGTCCAGAGAGACTTTTTTGAACATCTGGGGCCATCAAAGTAAAGCTGAGAAGGGTCACACCTTAGTAGTAAGGCTACAGTGGCCCCAGAATAAAGGCAGTGCTAGACCCACTGTAACAAAGCTTTAAACCAAGTCTCAATAGAATCAAGGTGAGCTGCTAGTAAATTAACTACCAGCCAGAACAAATTTATACGTTTGTTAAAAAGAACAACACAATCTCAACAGCAACAATATAACATTTATAATGTCCAGCATCCAATCAAACATTACTAGACATGTAAAAAAAAATCTGGCCCATTACCAGGAGAAAAATCATAAGCCAAAAATAACAGAAATGATGGAAATAGCTAACAAGGGATATAAAAGTTACTGTAAATATGTTCAAGAATTTAAAGGAAAACAAGTAAAATGAGAAGAAAATTAAAACTATAAAGATATAAATTGGGCAAATGATTTACCTTCCTAATGCCACTTCACTTGAGGCTGATAGTGCACCATGAGGACATAGCATCTAATTACACATGAAGGCAGGAAAACAATGATCTGATTTATCATCCGCTACAGGACATCCATAGAAAAAGTGGGAATAATCCAGACAAGGGTAGTCTTGAGTAATTACCCCAAAGTGGGTAATTCGGAGAAGATTGAATTTCTTCTAAAGAGTTCATTCTCAAAGTTTACAAGAAAATAGTCAAATCTCTACCATAAATCATGCAAGAAATGCAGATGCAAATCTGAAAAAAAAGCTTTTGCCCAAAATCACTCCCTCTGTTTTAGAGACAGAGATAGGTGTTTACAGAACCTAGTCTACATCGTGATTGGAGAGGAAGCAGGAAGGAATGGGGCTTTTACAAATTATTTTGCAGATAGCCTTTTTAATGTTTTCACCTCTATGTTACAAGCAAGTGTGTTGATTTGTTTTGTATTTGGATTATTCAGCTATTTCAAATGCATGTTAAGAAAGATTCATTGATGCTTTTTAATCAGAATAAAAGAGAAACGTATTTTTGCTGCTAAAAACACTAAATTTGTATCAAAAAAGTTTTGACTTAGGTACTATATTATTCTTTATAGCTGTTTTCTTTCCAACATTCCCCTTGAAACACATGAAAAAATGTCTTATTTTTAATTTTACCTCTTATTTCTCCCTTTATTCCTTCACTTTCCTCTCTTTCTCTTTCATTTGAATCTCATTTAAAATCTTGTAAGTCAACAACAGAAAATTTTACCAAGTTGTTACATCATTCTAACTTGGAAAATAAAAATAAACACTAACCACCAAATAATCCATGTTTATTATCTCATGGTGAAAAGTGAAATCTCTTGTATCAGGAAATAACTGACTGATTTGTTGATTCATCATGAGGTTAAACAGAGTCCAACCTGTTCTGACACAGCTGTGTTGGTAGGGCAGGGCTAGCCAGCTTTGTTTATTTAAATTAACTGATTAAGGGACTCCCCTAGTGGTGCAGCGGATAAGACCCTGCACTCCCAATGCAGCGGGCCGGGGTTTGATCCCTGGTCAGGGAACTAGATCCCACATGCATGCCACAACTAAGGAGGCTGCCTGCCGCAACTGAGGAGGCTGCCTGCCGCAACTAAGGAGCCCACCTCCTGCAACTAAGACCCGGTACAACCAAATAAATAAATCAGTGTTAAAAATTAATTAATTAATTAACTGATTAAAATTTGGGCCCCTCAAAAAGTATGTTTTAAAAAGCATGTGGTAGGAACAGTACCGAGAGACTACATTTTCTCCTATTGCCATGCTTCAGCTCTGTTGGTGAATAAAGTAAGAGGGCAGGCAAGGACATTCCCTTGTCACTATCATGTCCAATATGACATTGGATTACATCATATTTTTAATTCAAACACAATTAGTCATGGCCAAGCCTTATCATTTTTAAACAAAACTTCAGAGAATGAAGAGATTCTGAAGAAGATGCCAAAAACCAAAATCAAATTCAAATCAAACTGTTTGCCACTGACCTTAGCAGATTCAGATCACACTGTCTTGGAAGGGACTAAAATCTCCCAGATTAACCTGTTTTGAGAACAAGATGAGAAACCAACTGAACCCTTGCTGAAAGTCTTTTGCATATATCCTGAAGATTGCCACAAACCTTCAATTTGTGAAAAATGTAACATGCTGAAGCACGATAAAACAAGGTATGTCTCTACTAAATAGTAAGTTAAATAAATAACAATTGGGGCTTCCCTGGTAGCACAGTTGTTAAGAATCTGCCTGCCAATGCAGGGGACATGGGTTTGAGCCCTGGTCCGGGAAGATCCCACATGCCACGGAGCAACTAAGCCCGTTCACCACAACTACTGAGCCTGCACTCTACAGCCCACGAGCCACAACTACTGAGCCTCTGTTCTGCAACTACTGAAGCCCATGCACCTAGAGCCTGTGCTCTGCAAGAAGACAAGCCACTGCAATGAGAAGCCCATGAACCGCAATGAAGAGAAGCCCCTGCTCGCCCCAACTAGAGAAAGCCTGCATGCAGCAACGAAGACCCAATGCAGCCAAAAATAAATGAATAAAATAAATAAATTTTAAAAATGTTTTTAATAAATAATAATTTATTTTTAAAGTTCACATCCTAAGTTTGCTCTCAACCTGTTTAGCAATTGGAAAACATTTTTAGTTGTGATAGTTGTGAAAAAGGAGTCATACTGGTGGCTTATGAAACAAAGTCTCTCCTCAAAAATCATCCCCTAAAACCACTTCAGTGGCTCACCTCTTGAATGTGTTATGTTACTGTGTATTTGCTTAGCAGGTGTAAACTTCTCTGAAACTAAGCTATTAATCCTCAAGTATTTTTATACCTACTAAACCTAATGCTATGACAGTGATGTTATAAAGCAATGGTCTTAACCTTTTTTTCTTTTCTTAATGTGACTCACCTGACTGTGTAATTGGTTTCTGTTTTTCTGTTTTAGGGCTCTTTCTAATGACAAGACTCAGTACAAGATCCTCTCCTCCTTGCTGGATGCAGGATCTTGTTTCCTCACCAGGGATTGAACCCATGCCTCCCTGCACAGGGAGAGAGGAGTCTTAACCACTGGACCACCAGGGAAGTCTCTGTACTAGGTTTCTTAAATCTGTAAGTTTATGTCTTTTGCCAAACTTGGGTAATTTTTGCAATTATTTCTTTAAGTACCTTTTCAGCCCTGCCCTTTTTGATGACATGACATGAATATTGTATCCTCTGTTATAGTTCCATAGGTTCCTAAGGTTCTATTCATTTTTTTTCCTGTCTGTTTTCTTTCTGTTGTTCATATTGGGTAATTTCTGTTATTCTCTCTTCAAGTTCATTGATCCTTTCCTCTGGTCTCTACATTCTACTATTGATCCCATTGATTGAGTTTTAATTTTGATTCTTGCATTTTTTCAGTTCTAAAGTTTCCATTTGGTTCTTCTTTATATTGTCTATTTCTTTGCTGAGGTTTTTTATTTTTTCATTGGTATTAAGTATGTTTCTAATTGCTTGTTAAAGCATTTCATATGATGGCTGCTTTAAAATCCTTGTCAGATAATTCCAGCATCAACATAATCTTGGTATTGGTGTGTGTTGATTATCTCGTCTCATTGAAGTTAAGATTTTCCTGGCTCCTCATGAGTGATTCTCAATTGTATCTTGGACAGTTTTGCTATTATATTATGAGATTCTGGATCATATTTAAATCTTCTCTTTTATCAGGTCTTCTATGACACCACATCAGTGGAGGAAGGATGGTGATGCCTTATAGTATTACTGTCAGGTGGCGTGGAAGCTCAAATTCCTCTCTTGGCCTCCACTGAACCCTGGGAAGCGGAGGGGCATCTCATTATTGCTGGGTGGGAGTGGGAGTTCAGACTCTCCACTAGGCCTCTGCTGACACTACAGGGGGCTGGGAAGCCTAGCTTTGGATGGAATGTGGTAAAGTCCCAGGTTCCCACTCAGCCCTCTCTGATACCACCTTAGTAGGGAGGGGTGACTCAACCGCTGGGTCGGCATGGAAGTCCTGGCTCTCCACATAGTCTTTACTGACAACCTGGGGCAGAGGTTGGGGGTAGTCTCATTCCCATATGGTGGGGATAAATGTTCCACCTCCCCACTGGTGGGGGGAAGAGAAGTGCCTTGTTATAGCTGGCCAAGGACATAAGTCTAGGCTCTCCACTCATACTTTTCTGTGGTGTTTGGTTGCAGTAGAGCAATTATTCTCCAAAAATTTTTTGTTTTGTTTAACTAATTAATTTAATTTTATTTATTTTATTTTTGGCTGTGTTGGATCTTCGTGGCTGTGCGCGGGCTTTCTCTAGTTGCGGGGAGTGGGGGCTACTCTTCGTTGCGGTGCGCAGGCTTCTCCTTACGGTGGCTTCTCATTGTGGAGCATGGGCTCTAGGCGTGTGGGCTTCAGTAGTTGTGGCACATGGGTTCAGTAGTTGTGGCTCACAGGCTCTAGAGCACAGGCTCAATAGTTGTGGCGCACGGGCTTAGTTGCTCTGTGGCATGTGGGATCTTCCCGGACCAGGGCTCAAACCTGTGTCCCCTGCATTGGCAGGTGGATTCTTAAACACTGTGCCATCAGGGAAATGCTGTCCAAAAGTTTTGTTTTGCTAGGCTGCCCCTTTCCTTTTCCAGTAGCTAGAGAGAATGGATTTTTCTTGGGGATTTTTTTGTCTACACTTGTTGGCTTTTCCAGGATGCCTGCTTCTCCAGAACGCAGTCTGGGCTATCCCAGGCAAGAAGGAAACCCACATCCCCATGTCCTTCCATTGGTCCTGAGATCCCTAAAAGGTCTACCTTCTTCCCTTTACATGTTAGAACCTTCTTATATTTGTTTTATATACAGTGTCAAGGGCCTTTAGCTGTTCTTAGCCAGAGGAACAAAGAGATGTGTGTTTACTCCATTTTGTCCTGGAACTGGAAACTCAATATCGGATTCCTGCTCTCATTACCATGGTATCATAAGTCAGTGGTTCCAAGAAGGAAAATGAACATTTGAGCCCATATACTTTTTTTTTTTTTTTTTTTTTTTTTGGGACC
>NW_020172625.1:8266384-8304445 GCF_003031525.2 Neophocaena asiaeorientalis asiaeorientalis
TTTTTTTTTTTGCGGTACGCGGGCCTCTCCCGTTGCGGAGCACAGGCTCCGGACGCCCAGACTCAGCAGCCATGGCTCACGGGCCCAGCGGTTCCGCAGCATGTGGGATCCTCCCGGACCGGGGCACGAACCCGTGTCCCCTGCATCGGCAGGCGGACTCTCAACCACTGAGCCACCAGGGAAGCCCCGAGCCCATATACTTTTATTGCTAATACCCACTGACCCTAAGTTCCAGTACAACTGGGTGGATGTAAAAGGTTTTACCTCAACACCCAACACAACAGTTTTCCCCTTCTAGTGTCAGTGCAGCGGGTGGGAAATGAGACAGTTGTGGTGTCAGAAATCTAAATTTCCCAGGTGTTGAGTTGTTTGCCTCTGGCTTGGGAAGTGTGACTCACTAGCTATGCTTCTTCAGGGAACATAGCTGCCAAGACAAGATCTCTATTCTCTTATCATGAAGGCTCCCCCTGCTTTCATGGCATTTTAGAGCTTAACTGACACTTCATCTCTGCAGATAAATTCTGTGCTGGGGCAAGAGAAGGAACCATCACTTTTATAAATTTCAAATGTACTCTCTAACAGCCAACACAAGCACTTCAAGCCTTGAAATCCTTGCTACTGGCACACATTTCATGTAGCAATTGGGGCTGCCACTTAAGGATTGCAATTTGTGCATTGTACAAAAGCACCCAGCCAATGGGACAAAAGGGAGTTAAGATCCAGCCCAGGCTCCTCTTGCCAAATCATGTACCCACATGGCTGCATCACTCAGAGGGGGTGCCTTTTTCAAATTTGCACAAAGGCTCCCTATAAGCAATCAGCTGGGCTCTGAATCTAACAATAACAGTATTGCAGCATCTCAAAAGAAATACTCTCTTGTATTCCATAAACTCATTATACATGAATATTCAATGGATACTCATACATAATTTATGTCATCACTTCAAAATCATTTATTTTCAGATTTTCAAGCCTATTAAAATGAGCTCCAAATCATCTGAGGTAGGGCCCATTGCAAATTTTGGCAAAGGGTCAAATTGGCTTTTTAAAGGTATTTCCATTATCTTCCTGGGATTGCAGCTTCCCATTAGTGAGGGTTGTTAATTATCAGGTGCCGGGCAGATAAGGCTTTTCTTATCTAGGCTTTTCTTTTCTTATAAGCTAGGCTTTCTGATTGGCACAATCCCCTGTCTCTTAGCTGTGAACAAAGCCCTCTGCCTTATCCCCTCTGATCATGCAACATCAGTATATGCTTCCAAGGCAATTGAATATTCCTGCCATCTTGGAGTGGCTGCAGCATTGATTAAATCTGGATACTGCAGGTTGAAACAGGAAGCTAAAGAGTTGTAAGAAGAGGCCCATTACTTGTCTACTTAACCAACCAGCTAGTGGTAACTTAGTGGATATATCTCTTATTACTTGGATCAAATAAGCTTTCTAAAATATATTGGTCTTAGTCTTACTATAAACCAAATAATGATTTAGATGTAAACAGCTCACATCAAGACAAATAACAAGAGAGCACCAAAGCACACATTGGTTTCTTTGTTTTTTTTTTTTTTTTTTTTCGGTACGCGGGCCTCTCACTGCCACAGCCTCTCCCATTGCGGAGCACAGGCTCCGGACGCGCAGGCCCAGCAGCCATGGCTCACGGGCCCAGCCTCTCCGTGGCATGTGGGATCTTCCCGGACCGGGGCACGAACCCGTGTCCCCTGCATCGGCAGGCGTACTCTCAACCACTGTGCCACCAGGGAAGCCCACACCTTGGTTTCTTAATCCACAACACTGACCCTTTGTTTCTTGACTTCATCAAAATATTAATATTTTGGAAAATATTACTATTTTAAAAAATGAAGGCAATGATGAGCTGGTCACCATGCCAAAAGCACTGAACTGGGCTCCATGCTCCTCTTTGCCAAAGCCATTTGATCAGTTCAGCAAATCTCCCAACACCACTGCACCCCAGGGTCCGTGTTCACTAGATGAAGAGTTTAATCTAGCCCTCAAACACTCTAATTTTTATACATCCCAAACAAGTACAGCTTGAGTGTGCAATGTCCTCTGAGTTGCTTTTTTCTCTTTTAAACATTTGCTATAATTTTCCTAATACATTTAAAACATTTTTCTCCTTGATGTAGAAAATGATTTTCCATCTGCTAACTCTCATTTTTCAAATGTACTGAATTCTAACAGCAAAGACAAGAATTCTATACAGCCACACCCCTTTTGCAAAACACCACCATGTCACAAGGAAGGTTCTTTTCTGAAATTGCATTGTAAATAAAAATAAAATAAATTTTGGAGACTTGCTGTAAGTTTTCTTTTAGTTGTTAAATGTGAGTAGAATAGATTCTTTATTATCTTCCCATATAATATGTCCCATTGTATAAGTGTAATATATAACCTTGTTCCAAAAAAAATGGTATTTTGAAAAGCAGATTAAATCACAGAACTTGGCTTATATGGCTCTCTAAAATGTCATAAGTCTATATATTGTCATATGACTGGACTTCCATTATTAAAGTGTTTAGTTTTTAAGTGTTTGATTTGGAAATATTCATTCAATGTGAAGGATTAAAACAAAACAAAACTCATTAAAAGGCCAGGATCCTGGTCCTCCTTTGCCATATGCTATGAGATCTCAGTTAAGACACTTACTTTCCCTGGGTCTTTGTTTCCACATCTAGAAAGTGAAGAAGCTAAATTAGATGCTTTATTAATGGCTTACAGTCCTATAACTCTGTCAGATAGTTTTTGAACAGTTCATTCAGGAGTCTCAAAGCATTAGAACAGCTAATAATTACTAATTTACAGATGAAGAAACTAGAACTCAAATAAGCTAAGTAACTTGCCCCAAATCACAAAACTAAACTGTGGAATAGCTAATCCCTTACCCAGGCCTGTCTGATTCCAAAGCTCATGCTTTTAGGTCTACCTCCAATGGAATTCTCCCCTTTCAGGAGGAGAAGAAACTCTGGTTTCCATAACTTTATAAAGGATAGGACATAAAATCTATATGCTATAGAAGAGCCGCCTTGGAGAAAGTACTGGACAGTTTGAGGGTTGGCCTCTATATCTTGTCCTTCGAATAACTGAGACAGTAGCTCTCAAACTATGACCTGGACCAGAAGGATCAATAACACCTTAAAAATTGCCAGAAATGCAGGTTCTCAGGCCCCACCCCATGCATACTGAATCAGAAACTTGGGGAATGGGACCCAGCAATCTGTGTTTTTACAAGCCCTCCAGGTGATTCTGTTACCACAGCTTGAGAACCACTGCACTAAGATGTATGACCTTGAGAAATGCATGCAAGAACTCTGAGTTCCAGTTGCCAGCTCTGAAATCCTATGGTCCTTCTATGACCTAAAGCCTGAATTATTAAGAGGAAGATAGATCAGATTCATATCCTTAATTCTGAAAACTGATATCCAATAAAGGGAAGAAGGGGAAAGCAGATGAGGACGAAGAGGTCAGCCTTTTGTATAGCCCCCAGTTAGTCAAAGCAACAGTTTTGTTTGTGATGATTTATGGCAGTGATGCTTGTGACATCCCAAAATAGAACATCTTTTTTGGAGTCACTCTGAATGCATCTAGCTCTTTGGGAATTTAAAAATTTATTAGGCAACTTGGAGTTCAGCTCAGAGAAAGACAGAATCTATTTAAAATATGCATTCTGTTTCTTTAGCCCTGCTTTAAGCCATTCAGGAGACAGTTTCTGGGAATGGAGTCTAATAGATCATTTTTGCAAAATGGAACAAAGTAATATCTCACTTCCCAGGAGTTAAAACCTCTTCCCACACCCACACCACCCCAGGAGGTGACATATATTTCGGAATTCATTTCATGCAGAGATGACATAACCAGCTTTCCAGGTAGCTTCAGGAACTTACGTTTCCCCAGCTTAGGAATGACTCAGCAGATGGCCTTAAGTACCATGCTGGCGCCAAGGGTCATATTTTCATTATTTATTAAACATTTTACTTGCTCACAGCCTAAGTCCCTGTAACTCAATTCTCACATTGTGCATGCCTTGGGTCAGAAACCTCTTCATTAGGCCTAGCCCTGAGGTTAGAACAAATGCCATTTTTCACTTATGAGGCTGAAGCTACTGACCCATCATCAAAATATCTGGTGCCTAGTAACCATTCAGTGAATGTCTGTCAAATGAAATAGTGAGTTAAAGAAAGTAGTGCCCAGGCTTCAGTTTAACTTGTAAATAACAGTAATGGTTGTGCACCATTTTTTTTTTTTTGCAGTACACGGGCCTCTTACTGCTGTGGTCTCTCCAGACGCACAGGCTCAGCGGCCATGGCTCACGGGCCCAGCGGCTCCGCGGCATGTGGGATCTTCCCGGACCGGGGCACGAACCCACGTCCCCTGCATTAGCAGGCGGACTGTCAACCACTGCGCCACCAGGGAACCTCTGGAACGTAATTCTTATCCTACTTTCCCTGCTGTCTAATACTGGACTTAGTATGGAGGCAAAATGCCTCCTCAGAACTGGGGTTCAGACTTTGGCCCTGAAACAGGTTGATAGTCAATAATCATAGGTCTGTGCTCGCTTCGGCAGCACATATACTAAAATTGGAACGATACAGAGAAGATTAGCATGGCCCCTGCACAAGGATGACACACAAATTCGTGAAGTGTTCCGTATTTAAAAAAAAAAAAAAAAAAGAATCATAGGTCCTACCTTGAAATAACAGACAGAGACAACTGATTATGGCAGATAAATGGAGAAATGAGTAAAACCATACTTTTAAAATCAAATATTTTATACATATAAAATAATTTATGGATATGTCATATACAAAATATGAATAAAAATAGGTAAGTTATAAAGAATATAATAAAATAAACACATATGTGCCCATCACCCATGTATATAAAATTTCTTCATATGTATGTAATATATATATAAAGAATCTCTATCCAGAAATTACCACTGTCTTAAATTTTTTATTTTCGCTTTGCTTTTCTGTATGGTTTTATTACATGTCTATGTATATGCATGTGCAAAATATTTTATTAACTTTGTTTTTAACTTTATATATAAGGTATTATACTTCAAGTATTCTTCTGCAACTTGCTTTTTTAAAATTTAACGTTATGTTCCCGGATTTATCCATTTTGTCACATAGAGCTGTGGTTCATTCATTTTTACTGATGTATAGTATTCTATTGTATGAACATACCTTAATCTATTCTTTCTGTCAGTGGGCATTTGGATTGTTCCCCGTTTTTGACCATCACAAATAGTGCTATCATGAACATCCTTGTACATATCTCCTGAGCATTATGTTACTACCTAGAAGTAAATTTTTGAGTCATAGAGTATGCACATGTTCTCCTTGATAAGGCAGTGACAAATTGTTTTCTAAAGAGTTTAGACCAGTTTACACTGGTATCAGCAATAGCTAAGTATTTATATATCCTCTCAACATTTGATATTGTTATACTTTTTCATGTTTGCTGGTCTGGTAGGTGGAAAGTGGTGTCTATTAGTTTTTATTTGTAGTTCCTACATAATTTATTTGGTTGAGCATCTTTTCATGTGTTTATTGGCTTTTATGATTTCCTTATCTATGAAGCAAATACAGTTCATATCTGTCTTTTTTTTTTTTTGCAGTACACGGGCCTCTCACTGCTGTGGCCTCTCCCGTTGCGGAGCACAGGCTCCGGACGCGCAGGCTCAGCGGCCATGGCTCACGGGCCCAGCCGCTTCGCGGCATGTGGGATCTTCCCGGACTGGGGCACGAACCCATGTTCCCCTACGTCTGCTGGCGGACTCTCAGCCACTGTGCCACCAGGGAAGCCCTCTCAACCCTTTTATACTGACATGTGGATGAGGAATTGGAGATAACATGAGTAGTGCCAAGATAAATGAATGAGTGGAAGAAGAGAAGACAACATGTTTGAAAGGCCAGAAATCAACAAGAATATGGTTTGAGAAATATGTTTGAGAAACCAACAGAAATTCCATGCAATATGATGCTAAAATGCAAGCTTTGACTTTAAGGTAAGAGAGATCTGAAATTGAAGCAGGTTCTACAACATACCACTCTATAGTAATTTCAAATTAAACATCCAGAAACTGGTTATTTGACTCCTGAATTCCAAATGAGGGAATGATTTGTGGAGATGATTTTTTGGAGAGAGAGTTATTTCCTCCAACCTCTCCAAGGGGGATGGGAATGCCGTGCTCCCTTTCATCTTGAGATTAGAGAGAAGGACTTCCCTTGGACCAGTAGGGGAATTTAATATGTACCCTGAGGAGTTTAGGGGGCATGGTGGACTGATGTCAACTCGTGCTTTAAAAACTGGAGTCATCTGCAGTTACAGAGCCAGAAGAGAGGTCAGCAGGCAGCAGCTAGACTTCTACATTTGGTGAGGCATCTTTAGACAGTATGAGCCAGGGAAGAAGTTTAACCCTTTCCTTACCACTCCTCTCTTCCCTTGCTTCAACCCGCTGGTGGAATCAGAAACCAGGTTTAGCACATTGGAGGGGGGTGGGAGAGGTGGGAGCACCATGTGGGGAAAATGAGAAGAGACTAGGACCCACCCTCTTCTTCGACAAGCAACCAGCTCACTTTGGGCTCCAGCATGGGGGAGGGGCACAATTCAATTTTAAATCAACTTTGAGTGTTTTCAGTGTCATATGGGACTTGTTGTTTTGAAATATTGAACTGAGAATGTATTGACATTGGAAGTGACCATAATATTTTCTGTTACCCAGTAGGGAACCAAAAAGTTACTGCAACTGCTGGTATTTTCATCTAAGTGTGAGAGAAGAAACAGTCACATGAAAGGTTAAAGGGACAGTGGGAGACATATTGTTTCTTCATGATGTTCTGATTTTCAAAAATGATATAACTAGAGAGCAGCAAGAGAAGAGATTGTAAAGAAGGTGGCAAGGACCAGATCTGAAGCAGAATGAATCACAGGAGGATTTGGGACTTTCCCATAAAAGCCCTAGAAAGCCATCGAAGAGTTCTAGGTAGGGAAAATCTGTGATCAAAACAGTGCTTTTTGAAAAATCCCTCTAGTTTCAGAGTAAATGATGTCTTAAAGGGCAGCAGGGGCAGGGGTCACCCGGAGGAGGCCATGGTTTAGGAAAAAATATGTGGTGGTTTGGTCTAGATTAGTGGCAGCGAGAATAAAAGAAATGGAAGGTTGTGGGAGAAGTAATGAGCTTGAGATTAATTGGTGATGGACCTGATGTGGGAAGTCAAGAATGGCTTCTCCGTTTCTGATCTGAGCCACTAAGTTATCAGCAGCGCTATTTCCAGAAACTAGGAATTCTTTTGATCCTTTACTCTTTTGGGAGGTATACAGGGGCAGACAATAGTGTCTCCATCTCACTGATGTGGTGACTAATATTCAAGAAAACCGTATAATTTGCTGAAGTCCACATAACTCATTACATGCTGAGAGCTGTTGCTGGCTTCTTGCAGCTTCTACTTAAGATGACAATACTTGAACGAGTTCTTTTTCTTTTTTAATATAAATTTATTTATTTATTTATATTTTATTTTTGGCTGCGTTGGGTCTTCATTGCTGCCCACGTTCATTGGGCTTTCTCTAGTTGCAGTGAGCTGGGGCTACTCTTCATTGGGGTGCGCAGGCTACTCAGTGCGGTGGCTTCTCTTGTTGCGGAGCACAGGCTCTAGGCACGCGGGCTGCAGTAGTTGTGGCGTGCGGGCTCGGTAGTTGTGGCTCACGGGCTTAGTTGCTCCGCGGCATGTGGGATCTTCCTGGACCAGGGCTCGAACCCATGTCCCCTGCATTGGCAGGTGGATTCTTAACCACTGCGCCACCAGGGAAGTCCAAACTTGTTCTTTTTGATTGCATTTAGAAACAAATGCCCCACCATAGGTGAAGTTAAGAGTGTAATTTAAAGGAAGAGAGAAAGAAACAATTCTGATACAGTCCTCAAGCTTAAAACATTTATACATTCAGCAATTTCAGCAAAACATAATTATGCTTCTTAGAATCATGGAACCATTTCATGAAACCCTGGATTTTAATGTAGTTGAGAAAACTCTGAACTGGCCTAGGTAACATTTGGTTCTCTTCCAGCCACACCATTCTGCAATTTATCTTTTAGAGCATTATCTCTTAAACCTTAAGTGCATACGAATCACTTCAGGATCTTGTTACAATGCCAGTTCTGCTTTAGTAGGTTTCGGGTGGGGCTCAAGATTCTGCATTTTTCACAACCTCCCAGGAGATGCCCACACTGCTGGTCTGACTTTTGAAAAGGCAAGGTTTTATTTTAGATGAGCCCAGAACTTCTCGAAGCTGATGTGGACACTGAAAGAGATCAGAGGGAAAGGACTGAAAGGAATCCCAGAAATGTAATTATGTTGGGGATAAACAGATCTAACCCTTGCAAAATGGTGAAGCAGACAAACTTTGCCAGGCCTATTTCCTCACTTTTCAAATTCCTTTCCTCATTCAGCACCTGCCCACGCCTCAGTCCATCTTTCTACAGATTAACTCACTAATCCTTGCCTAGGGGCAGACTGGAAGGTGTTTTTTCCTGTTACCCGTCCCAGGAAGCTGTATTTTCCACTGCACTTTCAAATTTCTAGACCCAAAGGATAATTAACTTTATTATGTAGAATGAGAGGTGATACTTTGATATTTGGGGGAAGGGGTCCCTGCTCAGCCCTCCTTCAAAGCTGATGTAGACCGATCCTGGAGAAGGGAAGAGACCACCAGTTCAAATGGCTTGTCTTATAGGGAATATTTTATCCTGCTTAATTTCCCCTGCCTCCTAGAAATCAATCTTTAAGATATGCCAAGTATTAAAAAGGAAAGAATTTCTCTCCAAAGACTATCTGTTGGCAACTCTGCCTATGCTTTCCTTAGGCAGAAGTGATGTGGAGGGTAGGGACATTGTTGAACTCTCAGTAAGTTAGGGGATAAACAGGTGGAGATGGATTGGATTAGACTGAATTGTTCCAATTAATCATGCTGAATTTAGAGCCAAGAGATGTTAGGTTCTGCTCTGGGTTTGGCCATTTACTGTGACCTTGGACAAGCCATTTCACAGTTTTAGTTTCAGTCTCTTCACAAGTGAAATGAAACAACGGGAGAAAATGATCTCTAAGTTTCCTTCTTGTTGTAAAAACTGTGTCTGA
Source organism: Neophocaena asiaeorientalis asiaeorientalis (assembly GCF_003031525.2). NCBI lineage: Eukaryota > Metazoa > Chordata > Mammalia > Artiodactyla > Phocoenidae > Neophocaena > Neophocaena asiaeorientalis. Next base: position 8,275,534 of record NW_020172625.1, read on the forward strand.
AGCTGTTTCAGGTGAACTTGAAAAAAAAGATAATTTTTACCCTGCCAGTTTTTACACTGGCTGGTCATCCAAATCACCTCGGAGAGCTTTTTAAAAGTACAGGTCTTCTCCTACCCTGTTCTGATCATAGATGCAGCCTTGGAAACTATTTCATAAAGTTCTTCAGATAAAGTCTGTCCATCTGATCAATTTGGAAATCACTAAACCAAGCCACAAGGCGGCGACTGAGAGATGCTGATTTCCATCTGAATAATTTAAAACCATTTTGAGTATTAAAATACAAATAAAATTGGTTTGCCATTTCCATATCTAATTTTACTTCATAATTTGAAATAAATTTGTGGTTGAAAGCATCTCTTACGTTTTGGTATTTTGGGTTTAATTTTCTTCCATGTGAGCTGAAGCTGTATTAATATAATATATATATAATTTCCAGCATTACATACATAAAATTAATATAATCTTTAGCATTCAAGCTAAGGTTGGAGGTTTAGAGATTGACAAGCTATCTCCTGATGTGAATGAAGGATAAATGTTCCAATTTTCTAAGATAAGCTCTTGACCCATAGTTCCCACATTTCTCTTGCTCTTTTCTTTTTTTAATTGCAGTATAGTTGATTTACAATATTGTGTTAGTCTCAGGTGTACAGCAGATTGATTCAGTTATATATATATATATATTTTTTTTTCAGATTATTTTCCATTATAGGAAAGATACTGAATATAGATGCAATAAGATTATTGCAAGATATTGAATATTGTTCCCTGTGTTATACAGTAAATCCCTGTTGCTTATCTATTTTATGTATAGTAGTTTGTATTTATTAATCCCATATTCTAATTTATCCCTTCCCCCCTCCCCTTCCCCTTTGGAAACCATACGTTTGTTTTCTATGTCTCTGAGTCTGTTTCTGTTTTGTACAATATATAGATTCATTTGTATTATTTTTTAGATTCCACATATAAGTGATATCATATATTTGTCTTTCTCTGTCTGACTTACCTCACTTAGTATAATATTATCTAGGTTCATCCATGTGGCTGCAAATGGGAATATTTCATTTTTTATGGCTGAGTAATATTCCATTGAGATATTAATATAGACATCTATATCTGTATATTAACATATATCTCACATCTTCATAAACCAGTCATCTGTTGATGGGCATTTGGGTTGTTTCTGCACCTTGGTTATTGTAGATAGTGCTGCAATGAACACTGGGGTACACGTATCTTTTTTTTTTAATATAAATTTATTTATTTTATTTTATTTTTGGCTGCGTTGGGTCTTTGTTGCTGTACACGGGCTTTCTCCAGTTGCAGTGCACGGGCTTCTCATTGCAGTGGCTTCTCTTATTGCGGAGCACGGGCTCTAGGTGCGCGGGCTTCAGCAGTTGCAGCATGTGGGCTCAGTAGGTGTGGCACGCGGGCTCTAGAGTGCAGGCTCAGTAGTTGTGGCGCATGGGCTTAGTTGCTCCACGGCATTTGGGATCTTCCCGGACCAGGGCTCGAACCCGTGTCCCCTGCATTGGCAGGTGGATTCTTAACCACTGGGCCACCCGGGAAGTCCCCATGTATCTTTTTGAATTATGGTTTTCTCCAGATATATGCCCAAGAGTGGGATTGCTAGATCATATGGTAGCTCTATTTTTCGTTTTTAAAGGAACCTCCATATTGTTTTCCATAGTGGCTACACCAATTTATATTCCCATCAACAGTGTAGGAGGGTTCCCTTTTCTACACACCCTCTCTAGCATTTATTTGTCGACTTTTTGATGACAGCCATTCTGACCAGTGTGAGGTGATTTCTCATTGTGGTTTTGATTTGCATTTCTCTAATAATTACAGATGTTGAGCATCTTTTCATGTGCCTCTTGGCCATCTGTACGTCTTCTTTGGAGAAATGTCTGTTTAGGTCTTCTGACCCATTTTTGATTGGGTTGTTTGTTTTTTTTGACATTGAGTTGTATGAGTTCTTTGTGTATTTTAGAAATTAACCCCTTGTTGTTGCATCATTTGCAAATATTTTCTTCCATTCCATAGGTTGTCTTTTCATTTTGTTGATGGTTTCCTTTGCTGTGTTTGTTTGATTAGGTCCCATTTGTTTATTTTTACTTTTATTTCTTTTGCTTTGGGATACCAATCTAAGAAAATATTGATATGATTTATGTCTGAAAATGTTTTGCCTATGTTCTCTTCTGGGAGTTTTATGGTGTCATGTCTTATAGTTAAATCTTTAAGCCATTTTGAGTTTATTTTTGTGTATGGTGTGAGGATGTGTTCTAACTTCATTGATTTACATAAGGCTGTCCAGCTTTCTCAGCACCACTTGCTGAAGAGACTGTCTTTTCCTCATTGTATATTCTTGCCTCCTTTGTCATAGATTAATTGACCGTAGGGGTGTGGTCTTATTTCTTGGCTCTCTATTCTGTTCCATTGACCTATATGTGTGTTTTTGTGCCAGTACTACGCTGTTTCATTTACTGCAGCTTTGTAATAGTATTGTCTGAAGTCTGGGAGGGTTATGCCTCCAGCTTGATTCTTTTTCTCAGGATTGCTTTTGTGGTTCCATATAAATTTTAGGATTATTTTTTCTAGTTCTGTTAAGAATGTCACAGATGATCTGATAGGGATTGCATTAAATCTGTAGGTTGCTTTGGGTAGTATGGCCATTTTAACAATATTAATTCTTCTAGTCCAAGAGCACAGGATATCTTTTCATTTCTTTGCATCATCTTCAGTTTCCTTTATCAATGTTTTATAGTTTTCAGCATATAGGTCTTTCACCTCCTTGGTTAGGCTATTCCTAGGGTTTTTTTGCTTTTGTTTTTGGTGTTTTTTTGATGCAATTTTCAACAGGATTTTTTTTTTTTTTTTACTTTCTCTTTCTGATATTTCATTGTTACTGTAAGGAAATGCAACAGGTTTCCATATATTAATCTTGTATCCTGCTACTTTGCTGAATTCATTTGTTAGTCCTTATAGTTTTGTGTGGAGTCATTAGGGTTTTCTATATAGAGTATCATGTCATCTGCAATTATCATCTTCCCTTTTATTTCTTTTGCTTGTCTGATTGCTGTGACTAGAACTTCCAATACTGCGTTGAACAGAAGTGATAAGAATGGGCATCCTTGTCTTTTTCCAGAAGTTAGTGGGAAGTCTTTCATCTTTTCACATTGAGTATTATATTGGCTGGGGGTTTGTCATAAATGTCTCTCGCCCTTTTCTTGGAAGTTTCTAGAATGAGTAGGAGTTGCTTACTCTCTCAAAAACTGACTCCATCATCTTTCCCCTCGAAATATCTATTTTTCTTATCTGTAAAATGAAGTTAATAAGTAAACTAACCTCATAAGGTTGTTTTGAGGATTAAATAAGTTAATATATCTAAAGCATTTAGAACAGTGCCTTGCATATAACTAGCATACATAATATGTAAGTTATTCATATTGTTGTGCTGTTATCATTACTGTCTGTCTTGGCAGAGCCTCCACCATTCAGTTATCCAGTCCCAAAACTTGGTTCTGCTCTTCCCTGCCGTTCAGAGAGAAAGAGAAAATGATAAAGCAAATGGGACAGAATGTTAATGGGTGAATCTGGGTAAAAGATATGCAGGTGTTCTATGTACTTTTCTTATTGTTGCCACTTTTCTATAAGTTTGAAATAATTTTCAAAACAAGGTTACACAAAACAAAAACATCACTGGCTTCCTCAGAATAATGTCCAAAGCCCTTACCTACTTCTTCAGACTCATCTCCTACTCTTTCTCCCTATGGTGTTTAAGCTTTAGCCATAAATATCAATACGTGATTTCAGTTCATTACCATTGCACTTGCTGTTCTCTAAGTTAGAATGCTATGGTCTTCACCTACTTTTTACCTGGAAAATTTCTATTCATACTTTGATACCCAGTATATAATCCCTGCTGTATGATGCCTATGTTATTTGACTTATCACCTGACTCCCCTGGGCTGACTGTTTTCTCATTTTGACTCCTGTGCCCTTTTCTCACATAGTGTAATTAGTCTGTTTCCTCTACTAAACTCAGAGTTCTTGGAGAACAGATCCCCCCATGTCTTATTCATTAGTGCACCCCAGAGTCTGAAATCCTGATTTCTGTCCTCTTGTGCTCAAAGATACATTTTTATTTGCTTGGCCATGCCCGTCTCTCACCTTTTGCCTTTTGAAGTGGCCATAATGACTCTCGATTTGCTGCTGCTTCCCATTGTTCCTAGCTGAAACTTAGCTTCTGGCTGCTCTCCTTTTTTTTTTCTCCATGAGAAGGATGTGAACCTTTACTGACAAGGAGCTGAAATCTAGTGGTAACCGTTGTTACTACAGAGCTTTCCCCACCCCAGTGACCTCCTTCCCTTAACTCTAATTCTGTGTTTTGGAGCCAGTCACTTTACCTCTTGGAAGTCTCAGTTTCCCCATCTATAAAAAGGGTACACTTTAGTCCAACATCCCTTATAAGAGAGTTAAGCAGAGGAGGAAGAATAATTTTCCCTCTACCCTTCTGGGTTCTTGGCTGAGACCCCTGAAGGGGAGCAGAATATGCCAGCCCAATATATGTCTCTGTGGCATAAGGATTATCTTGAGCATGTCGTTTTTAAGAAACAGCAGACACAGGAGAAGCTCTGAAAACTAAATAGAAGTTACCTTTTTATAAGAGATATTTACATTTATAAGGGAAATCTTCATTTGTAAGAATGTCTCCCTCTCTGTACCCAGGAAGAGAAGGATGACTCTAATCTCTAGAAACTCTTTATGCATGCAGAAGGTTCTGTTTAAATCTACATAATAAGCATACCCTTGTTTACTGTGCTTTTCCTGGTAACCTCCCATAACCAGCTTCCCCCACCCACCAACATCTTTCTTTTGTCTTTAGCTGAAGATGGCTTTTAAGGGGAGCTCTCAGTCAAGAACCTAGAAGGGTAGAGGGGAAAATTATTTTTCCTTCCCCATAGCTTTCTGTAATAAAAGACAGATTAAGAAGAGAAAAACAAATAACATGAATAACATGTATACCTCCTGTACACATGGGAGAAACCCAGGAAAACTGATTAACTCCTCAAAATGGCCTAAGCTACCACCTTAAATACCATCTTCAGCTAGTGACAAAAGAAAGATGTTTGGGGTGGGAGTGGGGGAGCCTGTAATGAAAGGTTACCAGGAAAAGCACCGTAAACAAGGGTAAGGTTGTTATGCACATTTAAATGGAATCCTCCCTATTGGTAAGGAGTTTCTAGAGATTAGAAGTCTTATCCTTCTCTTCCTGGCTGCAAAGGGAAAAGTCCTTACAAATGGAGATATCCCTATACACATAAATTTCCTTCACAAAAGGGCAACTTCTGCTCTGTTTTCAGAGATTCTCCTGTGTCTGCAGCTTCTCAGAAATAACCAACCTAAGATAATCCTTATGCCAAAGAGGTATACTTTGGGGTGGCAAATCCTACTCCTTTTCAGTTACATGTTATTTTCTGTTCCATTTGCTTAGCCTTCCTGTTAAAATAGATCATTTCATTTAGTTCTTCATGCTAATTTGTCAAAGTTCATCAAATGTTAATAAAAAACTAAGTTATTTCTTGAGCGTTATATGAGTCAAAGACCAGTGTGCCCCTTTGGTGAATGTGTGTCCCTTTGGATTTTTATGTTTTCATTCTATGGAGATTTTAGGATAGGGCAAGCTTAGCAGAGTTTATAGAAATAAATGACTCTTCTAAAAGTTCCATGTTTTCATTGCTTGTTTTTACTACGATTTAAGACAGTATGTTTTGTGGCTAACAAATGAACGGATCCCTTGAAGAAGAAAAATATGGACATTGGCAGTAAAACATATTCATTTTGAAATACGCTTGTGAGGACTAAGTAGTTTCTACACTGATGAAATAGATCACATGCTTAAAATTTGTCTTTTGAGAACATAAGCAGTATGATTCTGGAATGAATGCCTTGTCTTTTTTATTCAGCACTCTATTCTGGTTCCTCAGACAGTGTCTGACCCTAGTAGGAGCTCCACAAATATTTGGGGAATGAATTGAGAAATGCAATATTTCCTGCCATGTCAATTAACAAAGAATGTCACAGTCATCAGCGATTGCAGCCACTGCCAACGGTGAGCTGGTGAGCCCTGAAGGAACTCAGGAAGGAAAAGAATACCTGCCATCTAGCAGCCATCAGACTGCAGCCACTCCCTACGGTGAGCCCTGAGGAAACTCAGGATGTGAAAACACGGGATAATGGCCCGAAGACAGCTGAGTTGCATATCAAAGGAATGATTTCAGTGAGCCCAGACTCTTGCATCTTCCCATCCACAGAAAAGCGCTAAATTCCTTAACTTGGGATATTTTCTTTAATTAACGATAATCTTTTGATGTTCCTGACTACCTGCCCTTTGTTACAAAACTTCTATATAACCTGGCTTCCCCCATTGCCTCCTCGGAGCTGTTCTCTCAGGGTTACTCGAGATGCTGCCTCCCGGGCTTGAAGTCCTAAAAATTCCTGCCAAATAAAACATAACTCTCAACTTTTAGGTTGTGAATAATTTTTTTAGTCGACAGAATAATGAATGAGGTCAGTAAGCTCATTTGGGGGATGTCAGAACTTAGCCTAAATATATTGAAACAAGTGAAAAAGACAACCCTGAAGAGACAGGTTCTTTGAGGTTCAAAATCTGCCGTTTGGAAACCACTTGATGCTTCTGCTTGATCTATAATGACACCTAGTCCAGGGCTTTTCAATTGGATATTGTCCAAATGTCCCTGGAATTGAAGGTGGTAACAATATTTTCTTTTGTCTCTTTGTGTTCCTGCTGTTCATTGCACACTGTAGTTTTTTGAGTCAGAGTTTTCTGGAGTAGCTTTGTTGTAGTAAAAGGCTGAGTTACTGACAGCCGTTCCCTTCTCGTCTGCTCTTTATCAACATTGTACTGTTTCCTGTATCTGTAAGTGGTGGGGAAATGATACTGCTGACATTAGTAGGTGTTGAGTAACCCAAAGTTATGTTGTATTAATCTTCCCGTTCATATACTCTAACTTTATCACATTTTAAATGATTTGCAGTTATTTTCTTGTTGAGTTCCTTTTTATCTGCTGCTCTTCCAGTCTGGAGAATTGACAAATGACAATGTTGGGGCAGTGGAGGAGAGAATACTCTATAAATCATCAAAATCAACATACTACACATTCTCAGTATACTGAAATGAAGAATAAAAAGCTGCAAATAGGATTGATTCCTTTGGACTTATATTGGATTGGCTGCAACACAGTTTCTGCTGTGGGTTAAAGTCATTTTCTACTTTGGCACTACTAAGTCCATGGGGAATGGTGGAGTCGTGATATAGCAGCAAGATTCTGGGAGCAGGCCAGCATCTACATCTGTTCTGAACTGTAAGTGGACTGGAAAAATGCTTTGAAAAAAAGCCAGAAGAGGGAGGTGAAGGAAAACACAAAACATTTACCCTCAAAAGTCCACGAAAAATGACTCGATCAATTGCAAGGAGATTGGATTTAGAGAAAAATTTTTATAGAAATAAAATGTATACAATTCTTTCTATGTCTTTATCCATTAAGTTTCTCTCTCTTCTTATGATACAAGAATCATAATACATTATACAAGAAAATCTTATTAGGAAGGACTAAAACATCACTTGAGATGATTCTTAGTGATTGAAGTGCAATGCCTTGGTAACACCTTGTAGACATTCAGCATACTTTTAGTGAATTGCATAATGGATCTCTTTTCTCCAAAAGTGTGACTACACCATCTTGTAGGAATCCTTTATTTTTATTTTTTTATTTTTTGCATTAAGAAGTACTCTTATCAGTTGAATGCCGTGAAGATCACGGGTGGGAGAGAATGTGGCTGATTTACTGGAAAGAGTTTGGAAACAGACTGGCCTCGGTTCAAATTCAGGCTCCATCATTTCCTGTCTGGGTGACTTCACACAAATTGCTCTCTGGCCCTCAGCTTTTTTACCTGCCGTGGGGATAGTAATATCTAATTCACAGGGTCATTGTCAGGATTAAGTGAATCCCTGGCTGCAGGGAAAGCATGGGAAAATGTTAGTTTGCTTTCTCTCTATTCTGTATGAGCTCCCTTTCTTTTAATCTTATTGTCCTGCAGATACTGTTGAATATCTAGAGACGATTTCCAGAGGAGGTGTTTTTGTCTGACTGGAGTCAATGAAACAAACTTGGCTTATCTAAACTTGAAAGTATTTTTTTCTAACTAGCTATAAATGGCTAGAAAAACCAATAGAGAAAACAGGCTTCATGGTATATACACACAGAGAGGGAGATTCTAAGTCTACTTGGAGAAGCTCGGGCAAGGATCAGTTGAGCTATTTAGTCAAAATGCCATATTCTTTTTGGAAAGACTCTCTGAAACAGCAGTCAAATTTCAGTAAATGGCAAATAGAAGATTCAAAATAATAGAAATCATAGCAATAATATCCACATGATTTAGGACATTTTTTTTTCTCAGAAAAGCACTTTACATTACCTAATTAATTCCTGGGATGTGTAAAGAGAATAAGGGGTCCCAGAGCTCTATTCAACGTCTCTGCATTACTATAAAACGAGAGAATTGAAATGAAATTGATTATTTCTAAGGTCCCTTTTAATCTAAAATTCTAAAAATCTGTGCCTTCAAACTGACATTAAAATTATTTTAATTAAAAAAATTTTTTTAATTAATTTTTATTGGAGTATAGTTGATTTACAGTGTTTTGTTTATTTCTGCTGTACAGAAAGGTGAATCAGTTATACATATATCCACTATTTTTTAGATTCTATTCCCTATATACAGAGTATTGAGTAGAGTTCCCTGTGCTATACAGTAGGTTCTTATTAGTTATCTATTTTATATATAGTAGTATGTATATGTCAATCCCAATCAAAAAAAAAATCTTATTTATTTATTTATGTTTATTATTTTATTTTTGGCTGCATTGGTCTTCGTTGCTGTGCATGGGCTTTCTCTGGTTGCTGCGAGTGGAGGCTACTCTTTGCTGTGGTGCGCAGGCTTCTCATTGCGGTGATATTCCATTGTATATATGTATCACATCCTCTTTGTCCATTCCTCCACCAGTGGACATTTAGGTTGCTTCCATGTCCTGTCTATTGTAAATAGTGCTGCAATGAACATTGGGGTACATGTATCTTTTTGGTTTTCTCCAGATATACGCCCAAGAGTAGGATTGCTAGATCATATGGTAGCTCTATTTTTAGTTTTTTAAGGAACCTCCATACTGTTCTCCATAGTGGCTGTACCAGTTTACATTCCCACCAACAGTGTAGGCAGGTTCCCTTTTCTCCATACCCTCTCCAGCATTTATTGTTTGTAGATATTTTGATAATGGCCTAAAATTATTTTTATACTTTACATATTAACAACAAATAAGAATGACTTACTGAGAATTTACTTGGCATGCTTCAAGTCATTTTCTTTCTATAATTACCCTAGGAAGTAGGTAGTATTATTAATCCTATTTTGATGAAGAAACTGAAGCTGAGAGAATTTAAGTAATTTTTCCAAGCTTCTTTAGTTAGCATAAGGTAAAGCTCAGATTTAACTGGAACTCTGATTCTATCTCATGCTTTTAACCCACACCTATATTGCCTCCCAGTATATAGTAGACACATTGCTTGTTGACAATGGGATAAGAAGCTATATTAGCAAAAGAGAAAATTCAATCTTGCTGAAAAATATTTTCTTAAATAAATGGTATAGTGAATAATTATACATATCGGAGCTGGGAAATTTGTCAGTGCTTTGGACTGTAAGTCCTAAGGGAGGCAAAATGTTTTTTTCCACTTTGGCTCCTGCTTGCCTGGTACAGTAGGCATTGAGTAAATTTTTATTGAATGAAATGTATATTGTATCACCTCACTGTAAATCATTATAAAGGTTTTGAAGGCTAGAAGCAACTTTATAGCTCTTTTAATCTATCTACTTCCCACCCCACTACTTTATAGAAGGAACTGAAATTCGAAGAGGGGAGTAAGGAAGACATCACTAGCACCCAGGGCTCCTAATTCGTAATCCAGAGCTCTTTCTACTTTGCTGTCATATGGAATCCTTTGCTTCCTGACAGTGTATTCACAGGGCTCAGTGCCTATCTCCTCTCCAGTTGAGATGCTCAGGTCTCAAGTTTACAGCCTCTACTTTTTTGCCCATTGTTCATTCTTGAAAAAAGCTGAGGGCATTGCAGGAAATGCCAGCTGGCATGGAACAACACTCCCTTAAGAGGGCTAGTTTTGCCTGGCTTTAGGGAACTTGCTTGCCTTTTTCTCAGCTGTGTCTGAACCAATATGGCTGGGTTTACAAGAGCCAAGAGGATGTTTCACCATCTGCCTATTAGTGGGGGAACTGGCCTTTCTGCTCCTCTAACAGGGTTTTGGAAGGGTAGATGGCTTGGGGCCAGTCCACTGAGGCACTTCTTCTTGGATTGATTGTATGTTGCTAAAGGAAAGGAAGCTCTGTGCTGAGCTCCAGAGCCAAGGGTGACAAATGGCTTGCATAACTGTGCAACAGCAAGTGTAATCTGAAGACAAGTGCACACTGTTGCAAACTTTCTCCTAAATACATGTCATCACATTGGAACAATCAACTGAGAAAGACCAGGCTTTAAAGAAAAGAAATATTATTTTTCTTAATTGCAAAAGTACTACATATATTTATTGTAGAAAATTTAGAAAGTACAGACAAATACAAAGAAGAAGAAAAATGCCAACTATTAGATTACCATCCTGGAGGACTCATCAGGAAGTTTTTGTTTTATATATATATTATTTATTTATTTAGGCTGCCCCATGTCTTAGTTGCGGTACGCAGGATGTTGGTTGCGGCATGCGGGCTTCTTAGTTGCAGTGTGTGGACTTCTTAGTGGCGGTATGCATGTGGGATCTAGTTTCCTGACCAGGGATTGAACCCAGGCCCCCTGCACTGGGAGCACAGGGTCCTACCCACTGGACCACCAGGGAAGTCCCTCTTTTTTTTTTTTTTTTAACATTATTTATTGTTTTATTTTTGGCCACCCCGCAAGGCTTGTGGGATATTAGTTCCCTGACCAAGGATTGGGCCCTTGGCAGTGAGAGTGTGGAGCCCTAACCACTGAACCACCAGGGAATTCCCTGTTATATGTATTCTTTACAGATTTTAAAACATATGTATATGGATTCTACTTGTGTGTATTATTTTTTTTCTTAAAATACTTCATAGACATTTTTGTATACCATTAAATCTTATTTAACACTATTTTTAGCAGCTGCATAGTATGCCATCCTATGCTTATAACCCTATTGCTGGATGTTTAAGCGCTCTTCAGCTTTTTGCTTTTTTATGTAATGTGGTGATAAACCTCTTTTTTGTTTAACCGTGATTGTATTCAAAAGCAAAGTCTTAAAAAGCACAATTGTTGAAACATAGCATTAGGTCCTACTTTTAAAGCTTTGATATCTACTGCCAAATAGCCTTCCAGCAAGGTTATGCCAGTTTACATTCCCACCAATGGTGTATTAGAGAGCCAGTTTCTCGGTGTCCCGACTAACATAGGGAGTTAGCATGTACAGTCTTTGCCAATGTGATAAGTGAAAAATGTTAGCATTTCACCTTTACACTTAAATACAGGCGGTTGACCACCACACATTGCCTTAATTTAAACCAAGCTAAAGTTGCAAAGATTCGTATACAGTCAGATTTGTTCCCAGATGAAGATAATCATAATTAAGCCATTTGTGCATGTATAATTTTTTTTCTTGTTACTTGCACAAAAACTATGATGCCATCCCAGACTCAGTTTTTCAGCTTGTAGATGATAATGCTCATCCTGGAGCAGAAAACTTTTATATCTTTTTTTTTTTTTTTCTCAGGGAAGAAAAGTAGTTATCCTACCTTTTGCAGTTATGATAAGGAATATTTCCAATAACTGTTTATTTCATGGGTATCATAAGTGTGCTGCCAGGAAAGTCAAGGTAAATGCTTTTGTGCAGCAATATTTTGATAAGAATGAAATGTATCATATTTTGTGTTTCATACAGTAGAGGTATTGTTGGAGCAGACTTGTTTTTCACTTTCTGGGAAGAAAAACTTGAAACATTTTTGTGAAATTATTTACAGGTTGTTAGAGAGGAGCAAGTCATTCTGGTTGGTCAGATGGTTTCAATAATCAAGAGTAAGTATGGCTAGGTTGTTGTGCTCAAGAGAATGACACACTCATCTTGTATTTCTAGTGCCTATAGCTGTGCTGGAAAATATGTTCTACTCAGAATTTACTGCTTCTCATGAAGGTCTGTACTTGATCTGAGAACAAAACCATCAATGGTAAAGGAGAAACAAAGAAGTTCATTATGTTTCTTATCAAAGAAATGGAGATGATTAATTTTTAAAATTTCTGTAGTTGTATTTTATTTTAAGTAAACTAATGTAATGTTACCTACCTTTGGTTTCCCAAATATTTGCAAAATCACCTTTGATAAAAATATATACACACACACACACACAAAATATATATATACACTATTTTTCTGAATTATTTATAGTGTTTCACTTGGATGAAAAATATTTGCAATTAATAAATACTTTAATATTGAATGTTTATTCTCTGTGTAGGCAGAAAAGTTTTTCTATAATTGCAGCAGGGGGAGAAAATCCTAAGAAAGATGATTTTATTTCTGTTCTAAGATTTTGGCTTTTCTTACGCAAGATCTCACTAAAATGCCAATGCCGTAGCTAAACACTTAGCTCAAGAAAGTATGCCATAATGGGCAAAGGAGGTCGGGGTAAATGGATCTGAATTCTGATCCTACCTTTGTTACCAATGAGGGAATTATGGACAATCCAATACCCTTCTGAGTCTCAGCTTCTGATCTGTAAAATGTTGGTTTTGGACTTAATGATCTCTTCCAGGTCAAGGAGTTTCTGACTCTATTTGTGATTTTGATAATGTAGTATAGCCAGGTAGTGTCAAATTTGGCTGATGTCAAATCTAACAAAAGTAAACATCATTTTGCCATGTATCTCTTTACAGAAGTAGTTTCTTTCTCTCCTGTTCTTTCCCTTCTCTTTTTGGCAGTATGATATTCCCATCACTTTTTTTTTTGGCTGCATTGTACAACTCATGGGGTCTTAGTTCTGCAACCAGGGATTGAACCCGTGCCCCCTCCAGTGGAAGCGTGGAGTGCTAACCACTGGGCTGCCAGGGAATTTCCCCCATCACTTCTTATGTTGTATAGATAGAAATGCAGTCTTTCCCTTTCCTTCACTTTCCAAGGGATATCTTTTGCTGAGAGATGAAATGGAAAAGATGCAATGCTGAAGAAACGTGAATTATAGTACAGAAGGAAGGCTGGAATGGTGAGTGTTTTAAGGAGAATGATTGAAGAAGTTAGAGAAACTGATATTGGGGGAAAGGAAAGGAGAGGTGAGTGTTTGCTAAGGAAGAGGTTTATAAAGTTTTGTTCTGTGTTGTGCAATGAGACCCAGAGTTAAGATCTGTATAACTCTTTATTGCTCTTCGGAGCAGGATTTGTCTTTCTTTCAGACATGACAATGTGATGAACCTGCACCTGAGATAGTCCTATTGTTTTCAGGTTAGACTTATGAGCTAGAGAGAGCTACTTCAACTGCAGCCATCACTAATAAAATGTTATGAATAAACAGAAAAACAGACCATTTATTACATGCCAGCCCCTTCACATATATTTTCTCTAATATTTTGAACAATTCAACAATGTGGGTTGTTTTCCCTCCATATAAAATTCTGCCTCTGGAAACTTGGGCTTTTTTTTTTTTAATTGTTATTTATTTATTTATGGCTGCTTCGGGTCTTAGTTGCAGCACCGGGGATCTTCGTTGCAGCGTGTGGGCTTCTCTCTAGTTGTGGCATGTGGGCTCCAGTGTGCGTGGGCTCTGTGGTCTGCGGCACCCAGTGTCTCTCAGGGAGGCGCGTGGCCTTGGTAGTTGTGGCATGTGGGCTTAGTTGCCCCATGGCATGTGGGATCTTAGTTCCCCGACCAGGGATCAAACCCATATCCTCTGCATTGGAAGGTGGATTCTTTACCACTGGACAAACTAGAGAAGTCCCAACTTGGGCATTTTTATCTTGAGGCATTGCATGCCTATTTTTAGGAGAGTCTCAAAGAAATATTGAATCAAATATGCACAAGTTTTCAAATTTCTTCAGTACCTCAGCCATTGCTGTCTGTTCTTTGTTAGATTAAAAATTAGTTAGGGAATTCTGAATTATATTAATATTGCATTGTGAATTGTAACTGCAGTTAAATCTTTAAACATACTATGCATAAAAAATATGAATGTATTCTTCCATATCAAATATTTAATTAATATTTAAGTGATAGAAACACAAATTTTCATAATTATGACAGCAAAGTAAAAGAAATATGAGCCCTTATATTGAGCATGCATAATAAAATCCAGGGCAAAGCTTCTAAATATATACAGAACTTGTTTCCCTCTCTTTGCTTGTATGAAGTTACTCAGGAATTGGTCTAGCTGAAAATAGAACCAGGTCTCCTGACCCCCAGGCCTTGTCTTATTTTTGTTGCATGACCTGCCTCAAACATAAAATCATGTCCTCAACTCTCACTCTCCGTTTTGCCAGCAGCCTCTAAAAACAAACATTCAATTATAATTATACTCTGTGTTCCCAGCAGGGATAAGGCTGAATTCAGGCTCTTCTGGGTATTGAAATGATCAGGGGCATTATAGAAAAGCTTGAATTTCCACGCAAGTGCTGTAGCAACCTACCCCCAATCATACCTACACTGGCTGGGTTATTTCTTCAAAGAGAAAGAAACCAAGAGCTAGAAGCAGATGTACATAATAATAAGCCTTTGGCTCTCTTTGCCTGGTAGGCAATGGTGCCCTCTCCTGGCAGAGCAGAGCATTTCCAGAAAGGGGACGTAGAATCTGACTACTGATGGCTTTGGGTACTGGAATAGATCATTTTATAGCACACCCTAAGATCTTCCAGCTAGCTCTTTATTTATTATGAGCTTTGAGTTAAAGGTAGAAAACAATATATTTGCAATTTAAAATGCAAATTGCTATGGCAGTCGAAAGTAGTTTACAGTAATTCCTTTTATGTATACTTCATGATATTATTCTTTTAGACATTTTTCAGTATATAAGGAGTAAAATTAATCATTTATGAAGTTTAACAACAATCAGAAATTTTTCATCAAAAGAATTTCCTTAGTGTGGTATTAGTATAGAGCTCATAATAGCCAAGCTATTTATATTAAGGGCATGATCCCAAGTCATTAAATAAAAATAAAAGCACATTTCTTAAAAAGATGCTAAAGAGGGCTTCCCTGGTGACGCAGTGGTTGAGCCTCCGCCTGCCGATGCAGGGGACACGGGTTCATGCCCCTGTCCGGGAAGATCCCACATGCCGCGGAGCGGCTGGGCCCGTGAGCCATGGCCGCTGGGCCTGCGCGTCCGGAGCCTGTGCTCCGCGACGGGAGAGGCCACAACAGTGAGAGGCCCGCATACCGCAAAAAACAAAAACAAAAACAAAAATGTTGTTGTGGTTTTTGGATCCTATTGTCCTCATTTTCAGATCTCATTGCTCTCCCAGTCCTTCAACCCTCCCCCAAAGCACCTCAATAAAATGGTTTGATCCCAAAAAAAACATTTTTAATAAATAAAATGTATCAAACCTTGTAAAATACCGCATATTATAAAAAATTGTTTTCTTTTCAATGAGAAAAACAATTTTAAAAAGATTAAAACTTAATATAGACACTAATAATTTTAGAAGTCTATGTATTAGGTTTCAATGAAGTAAAAAATATTCTACAATGATGGAAGTATGCCACACTTTATATTTTATTCATGCTCTTTACAAAGAATGTGACATCTTCAAAGATAGAACAGATAGAAAATGGAAGCATATGTTTAAAAAAATGATCTGAGGCAACTACAAACATCACATATGCTGAAATTTGGCTTGCTCTGCTCTTGTTAAAGGGCTCAGGCAAATTTAAGCCCTCACAACATTTATATATCTCACATGGTCGAATAAATATTCAAAGACAAACCATTAATAATATTAATAAAAATAAAAGTCTCTCTGTCTTAATATCCTCATTTGAAAGAAATCTCAAAACTGGAGGCATGTTATTAAAAATTGAAAGCCCAAGTACAAAAATCTTGAGCTTTGCCTGGTAACAAGTTGGAATACCTACTGCAAGGAAACTGAGGCATAGCCTGTCAAACTTTTTTAAAAAATCAGCTTGAAAAATATTTAGTAACCTTACCCATACTTCCCTTTCATAGAGGGAAGCCTAAGTGGCTTACATATCATACCATCATTCTTACGAATCCTATTTCGAACTGTCACTAAATTTCACAGCTTGGTTCTTTCTGTTTAGGTAAGGTATGAAGGAACCTGTACTCATTTCCATCTCTATTTTTTTTTTTAATAAATAAATGACCACACTGTGAGTAATTTTAAACATCAGGTGAACTTTTAATTTCTAGAGTTTTAATTTCGAATGTAGTGTTTCCTACTAGAAACTTTTGATAGATTTTTGATAGAAGGTATATAACAGGTTTAAAAGAAATTATACTGAATGTAGTACTTTTCCAAAGTTCTCATTTGGGGTACCCATTAAATTGTGGATTGTTGGGGAGTGTCACCTTCTAACTCAGTTCACTCAGCTCATTCTGGGAGGCAGGAAGCTCCTTTCTCCGAAAAGACTGCAGGAAATTTCACTCCAAGGCTATCGTTTAGATAGTGCTGTAATATTGTTATAATGTGTAACACATTTGTTAATTCATTTGATTCTCTTAAGGACCCTAAAGTAGTGAAAATAGACATAATTGTCCTGTTTTATAAGGTTCCAGAGGTAAACTAACATATGTAAGGATACAGAGCTATTAAGAGGTAGAGGCAAACTTTGAACTCCTAATTTTGTGAATCTCAAGCTCTTTTTATAACCTTAGAGTAAAATGTTCTAGATTCCTTTTTTTTTTCCTTATTTTTTGGGCCAGCCTGTGGGATCTTAGTTCCCAGACCAGGGATTGAACCTGGGCCACAGCAGTGAAATTGTGGAGTCCTAACTACTGGACTACCAGGCAACTCCCTAGATTCCTTTTTTAAATTGAGGTATAATTAATATACATTAGCTTCAGTTGTATAACATAATGATTTGATATTTGTATACATTATGAAATGATCCCCACAATAAAAAGCTAGAGTCTTTCATAAGCAAACTCTTATTGCTGCCAGTACCCTTCACCTCTTACCAAACCCTACTACTGGGCCTGAGTGGTGGCCTTCCTGGGTCACAAGGAAAAGAAGGAAAGACAGAGGCAAGTCTAAACTCATGATGCTCACTGGAGTCTTGGCAGCTAGGTATGTGCTGTCACAGTTTTACCTCAAAGGAGTAAACTGTAGTAAAGTTTAAATAGATTAGGACCATCTGTTGTACAATTCCTTCCGATCATCCCATCACCATAGAAACCCACATGACAGATAAGCAAAAGTTTATCAGGAAAGCTTAAAAGAAAGTGCCAGCAAATGGAACCTCCATTCCTAGTTCCAAAATTATTTCCAGGATCTCAGCTGGTGCTCAATCTCCTTGCTTCCTGGCATCGTGTGACATTCAGCTTTCACCCATGAGCACTGGAAAAGTCCCAGATGGATCCCCATACTCCCAACATTTGGCACCAAAGGTCTCACATGGATTTTTTCATGACTTTCTCAATATCCAGCCCCCATAGATAAGAATGATGCTAATATTGCATAAATGCTACTGGTAAAAAAAAAAAAAAAAGTAAAGGAAAAAATTTCTGTCCTAATAGATTACACACAGCTCAGAAAGGATTGCTATTTATCACTGAATGGCCCTTATGGTAATAATGAAAAACAAAATTTATTGAGCATGTTTTATATGCCAGGGAGTATGCTAAGAGCTTAACATGCATTATATTATTTAATCCTTAGAGCCATGTCATGAGATAAGTATTACTCTTATCCCCATTTTACAGATGAAGAAACTTAAGTTCCAGAAAGTTAAAGTAGCTTGCCAAAACTCACTTCACTTGTAAATTAAGGAACTGAAATTTTCACCAAGACTTAGAGCAGGATATTGGTTATAAAAGCATCGTTTGGGGAGACAAAAGGAAGGACATATGGGCCAAGGGGTGGTTGAAATAACCACTGACTTCCTTAAACCTAAACCTGATTTCATTTATATAAAGCTTCTATGATTTGATAGGAAACAAGTGAGACTGAGATGAATCATGAATGGGCCCGAATTTTATTAGGATTGGGTAATAGATCAAATATTTGTTGTGTTGTTATATAAATAATGCCCTATGAGAACATCTTTATCTGCCATGCAAATCAAATGCAAGAAGCTTTCAGGACAAACATGCAGTTTAGACTGTGCTGCAAAGTAGTCTCTTTGCACTGTAAAAGCAGGTAATAGTACATTGAGGTTTTTTTTTTTAGATAATATGTTTATCCTTTTGTATTTGTCCTTTAATACCCATGAAACAGTTTTCATAGGTGGCCTTATTTTTGTGTCTAAAAGGCTCACAAATACACATTTCTGCATTCATTTCAACTTGAGAGCTGTGTCAGGGATTTTACCCGTGTGAAGTTACTGAAGTTGAAATAGCTGTTGGTCCTGTAGACACTTAGTGGGCTATGACTCAGAGGGAGAATCCTCCAGTCCTGTGAAGAAATTGAAAAAGGAAGAGTTGCCTCTCACACGCAAGCTTTGATGCATTACCTCTCTCTCTTGTTCCTCTGCTGAAAAGTAGCAAAGACAGTTTTCTGAAAAGTAGTAAAGGATACCCAATCTGGGAACTTGCTTTTGGGTACCTCTATTTGGTGCTTTTTTTCATAGAAGAAAATAAAAACAAATAATCAAACAAAGAAACTAATAAACAAAACTACATAGCTGAATTTCCTTACTTTTCCTTCATATATTATTTTTAAAATTTGTTTATTGGTATAACATTTTCATTAAGTATATGTTCACTCACAGACTTTTCTTTAGAATGTATAATAGACCTTATTTTTTATTTTTTTTGCGTTAACGCAGGCCTCTCACTGCTGTGGCCTCTCCCGTTGCGGAGCACAGGCTCCGGACGCGCAGGCTCAGCAGCCATGGCTCACGGGCCCAGCCACTCTGCAGCATGTGGGATCTTCCCAGACCAGGGCACGAACCCATGTCCCCTGCATCAGCAGGCGGACTCTCAACCACTGCACCACCAGGAAACCCCTAATAGACCTTATTTTTTAGAGCAGTTTTAGGTTCACAACCAAACTGAGTGGAAGGTACAGGGATTTCTGATACACCCTCTGCCCCACACATTCATAGCCTCCAGCATTATCAACATTCCCAACCAGAGTTTGTTACAATTGATGAACCTACACTGATACATCATTATAACTCAAAGTCCCTGGTTTACACTAGAGTTCACTCTTGTTGCTTTATAGTCTATGAGTTTAGACAAATGTATAATGACACCCATCCACCTTTTATTATCGTACATATTAGTTTCGCTGCCATAAAAATTCTACATGTTCTGCCTATTCATCCCTCCCTACCCCTCAACCTCTGGCAACCACTAATCTTTTTTACTATTTCCATAGTTTTGCCTTTTCCGGAATGTCATATAATTGGAGTCATACCTATGTAGCTGTTTCAGATTGGCTTCTTCCACTTAGTAATATACATTTAAGATTTCCCCATTTTTTTTATGGTTTGATAGCTCATTTCTTTTTATCACTGAATAATGTTCCATTATATGGATGTACCACAGTTTTAATTATCCAGCCACCCACTTAATGATATCTTAGTTGCTTCCAAGCTTTGGCAATTCTAAGTAAAGCTGCTCTGAACATTCAAGTGCAAGTTTTGTGTGGACATAAATTTTCATCTCATTTGGGTAAATACCAAGTAACACAATTGCTGGACCATATGGTAAGAGTATGTTTAGTTTTGTAAGAAACCATCAAACTGTCTTCCCAAGTGTCTGTACCATTTTTCATTCCCACCAGCAATGAATGAGAGTTCCTGTTGCTCTACACCCTTCCCAGCATTTGGTGTTGTCAGTGTTCTGGATTTTGGCCATTCTAATAGGTATGTAGTGGTATCTCATTGTTGTTTTAATTTGCATTTCCCTGATGATATATGATCTTTTTTCCCCTAATTTAACATCTGTATATTTTCTTTGGTGAGGTATCTGTTAAGGTCTTTGGCTCATTTTTTAATTGGTTTATTATTTATTGTTAAGTTTTAAGAATTCTTTGTATATTTTGGATAATAGTCCTTTATCAGATATATATTTTGCAAATATTTTCTCCCAGTCTGTGGCTTGTCTCTTCATTCTCTTGATAGAATCTTTCATAGAGCAGAAGTTTTTAATTTAATGAAATCCAGTTTACCAATTATTTCTTTCATGATTCATGTCTTTGATGTGCATTAAAAAGTCCTTGCCAAATCCATGGTCATCTAGATTTTCTCCTATGTTATCTTCTAGGAGTTTTATAGTTTTGTGTTTTACATTAGGTCTGTGATCCATTTTGAGTTTATCTTTGTGATGGGTATAAAGTCTGTATCTGGATTCACTTTTTTGCATGTGGATGTCTAGTTGTTTCAGCACCATTTGTTGAAAAGCCTGTCTTTGCTCCATTGTACTGCTTTTGCCCCTTTGTCAAAAATCAGTGAACTATATGTGTATATATATATATATTTTTTTTTTTTTAAGTGAAGTATAGTTGATTTACAATGTTGTGTTAGTTTCTGGTGTACAGCAAAATGATTCAGTTATACATATGTATATATATATATTCTTTTTCATATTCTTTTTCATTATGCTTTATTGCAGGATATTGAATATAGTTCCCTGTGCTATACAATAATCGGACCTTGTTGTTTATCTATTTTATACATAGTAGTTTGTATCTGCTAATCCCTTATAGTTCCATGACTATTGGGTTGGCCAAAACGTTTGTTTGATTTTAAGTAAAAATAAAAGACATTTTTCATTTTCATGAAGAACTTTATTGAGCAACGTATTCACTAAATGAACGAACTTTTTGGCCCTCCCAATAGATTAATATGGGTTTATTTCTGGGCCCTCTATTCTGATAAAATCCCAGGAGATTAGGGTCTGGTCAAAGAGTCACTCCTGAAGGCAGACCTGTTAAGAAGAACACAGTGATCTGGTATATTTCAAAATGGGTTCCTTTCCCCTGCCCTGCCAGTGGAGACCCTGGTAGAGTTCCAGTAGGTAAAACTTATAAAAGTGTGGTGTCCTCCTGATGACTAGGTTCTCTGGAGTTTTTATCTCTTGTCCACATTGAGCTTCCAGCAATTTGTCAATTACTGTTCAGGTTTCCCTACCCTGGCTCTGGTTCCCATGGAGGTTTCTGCTCTAGTAAGTTATAATTCTTTGTATCCACCTATTGGTCTCTACAATTTGGGAAGCAGTGGTTTGCCCTGTGGCTTCACTTCTCTAATGAATTTGAGAGGAGTTGTTGATTTACAGTTTGTTTAGCTTTTTTACTTGTTAAGGTAGAGTAGCAACTTCCAGGCTTCTTACGTGCAGGATCTGAAACCAGAAGTCCCCATAAATCTTTTAGAAATGAGAAGTACTGATATTAAAACCTGTTTCCTTTCTTCTTTCCATCTGTAGATTTGGAGCAGCCATAATTATCAGTGAAAGAATTTATTAGGGGCTTCCCTGGTGGCGCAGTGGTTGGGAGTCCGCCTGCCAGTGCAGGGGACGCGGGTTTGAGCCCTGGTCCAGGAGGATCCCGCGTGCCGCGGAGCAGCTGGGCCCATGCGGCACGGGTGCTGAGCCTGAGCTCTGGAGCCTGCGAGCCAGGGCTGCTGGGGCCCGCGTGCCTAGAGTCCATGCTCCGCGGCGGGAGAGGCCGCTACGATGAGAAGCCCGTCCACCACGGGGAAGGGTGGCACCCTTTCGCCGCGACTGGAGAGGGCCCATGCGCAGCGGCAAGGACCCAGTGCAGCCAAAAATAAATTAATTAATTAATTTTAAAAAAAGGAATTTATTCATAGAAGAATCTGTATGTATGTAAGTTAATCTTACTATGTAAAAAGACACACAGTTTACGTGTTGGATGCTATGATTTGAGATATTACAACCTAGTGAACTGTATGGCTTTTGGAGGCAGACATACTGTGGTTTGAATATTGGCTTTGCCATATATGACCTGTATGGTCTTGAGCAAGATATTTAACCTATTTGAGTTTGTTTTGCGTTCTTTTAAAAAATGGGTAATATATATAAGTATAAAAATAAAATATAAATATTTTAAATAAATATATAAGTAAAATAGCATATAAAAATATAAAGTTTGAAAATACAAAATATATTTTAAAAAGGATAATATGGGCTTCTCTAGTGGTCCCGTGGTTAAGACTCCACACTTCCACAGCAGGGGGTGCAGGTTCAATTCCTGGTCGGAACTAAGATCCCGCGTGCCGTGTGGTGTGGCCAAAAAGAAAAAAAAAAAATGAAAAAGATAATAGTGCCGGTATACAGAAAAGAGTTAAAAGATGTAGTGTATAAAGACATAGAAGTCTCAAGAAATCTATCCTTTGAAAGGCCTGCTTGCAAGGCTGGCCCTTGGTTGGTACCTGGGAAATTGGATTTGGGGAGGGTGCTTCCACCATTCTCTTCCAACAGTGGCTCACTTTGCTTTAATTGTTTGTACAAATGATATGGTTTATGCTGGACGCCTGTTTTCCTTCCAGAGTCTGGAATTTTCGTACATGCTGGGCAGAGAGTGCCTGTATGAATAGCCCCAATAAAAATTCTGGGCACCAAGTCTCTAATGAGCTGCCCTGGTAGATACCGTATTACATGTGTTGTCACAACTCATTGCAGAGTCCTGTGTGACTCTACTAGGAGAGGACTCTTGAAAGCTTGTGGTTTCCTCCAAACTTCACCCCAAGCACCTTTTCCCTTTGCTGATTTGTCCTTGTATCTCTTTACTATAATAAATCATAGCCATGAATATGACTATAAGCTGAGTTTGTGAATCCTGCTAGCAAATTGCTGAAATTGGGAGTGGCCTTGTGGACCCCTCACACATCCTCCTTTACTAGATTTTTCCAATTATTAAATGTAATTATACTTAACATAATATTATGGTAATAAATAATAATAAATGATAGCTAGGAGTATTATTTATCTTGTGATAACCTGGTTGATTTGAGTCTTATGCTAAAGGACATGGGACATAAAAATGGCACTAACTACCCTTGAACTTTCTGAACACTTTTCAAAGTGAATTCCCTTAAAATAATTAAAAATAAGTACTGAGCTTTTATTTATAATAGAACAATGCTATATACTGCTTAGGCCCTTCTACTAGACTTGAGTCAATGAAAACTTACACATAACAGCCAGGTATATTCTCAGATATCTTTTGTGTGTTGGGGGAAGGGGAGTGGGGAGGAACAAGCATTATACCATTCTGAGCCTTTGAGAAAATAATTTGTCCTAGCCACTTCCCTGTTTAAAGGATTGTAATGTATTAGTGTGTGACAAGAGCCCATTTGAGATCAAGAAATGAAGACAACAGGAGGTACTTTTTTCTTGTCAAGGTAGAGCTCTCACACCTGGCTAATCAACTAGAAAGTTTGATTTTTGCATGCCTCAGGAAGAAAAGGTCCTAGGTGGCTTTGGGGTTATATTCTGTAGTTTTTACTTACTCTGGCTAGGTCCCTACATGCAAATTGAAGTTCTGCTGGGTCCCCTGGCTTTCAACCACCTTCACTCTCATGTTTATCAAAAATAGATGAAAGCTTGAAGCCATATGTATGTTTTGGTTACTGCTGCAGCTCATATGCTCAGTGACATGAAAGACTGCCAGGTGTGTGCGGGGCCTTGTGCAAGAAAGCGCTTTACAGCAGGTCCAGGCTGAGGTGTGAGCAACCCTGTCACTTGGGCCGTATGATCCTGCAGACCCCACGGTGTTGGAGGTATCAGTGGTGAGCAAAGATGCTGTATGGTTTTTGTGGCAACCCCCAGTGTGAGAATCATAATTCAGGGCCTTGGGAATTGGTAGCAAGGCCATGCTATCTGCAGTAGAGAATCACATCCCTTTGAAAAAGTACTCCTGCCATGCTTTAAGACTCTAGTAGAGACAGAAAGCCTGTCAGTGGTCACCAAGTGACCAGGCAGTGAAACATCCCATCATGAGCTGCAGCCGATCAACCAAGTCATAAGATAAGCAATCCATGATTTTAAAAGGTGCTACATCCAGGACTGAGCATAAGCAGGACCAGAGGGCACAACTAAGCTGCATGAAAAGTACCCCAGACACATGGTACCTCCCACTGTCGCTCCAGTGCCCCTTCTCAGCTCACACACATAGCTGTGTGGGGGATTGTGCATGACCAACTGAAGGAGGAGAAAATAGTCTGGGTTTGCTTTGCAGATGGGTCCATTCTGAATTCAAATGCAAGCTGGAAATGGACAGTGGCTTCTCTACAGTCCCCTCAGAGGTGGCCTTGAAAGACAATGGAAATGGAAGATCCTCCAGTGGGTAGAGTGTTGAGTAGTGCACTTGGTCATCCATTTTGTATGGAAAGAGAAGTAACCTGAATTTAGAATATATATGAATTCATGGGCAGTGGCAAACAGCATGGCCAGTTGGCCAGTGGTCTGGATGGAAGGTTAAATAAGATTGGAAGTTTGTAGACAAGGAGGTCTGGAGTAGAGGCATGTGGATAGACACAGGAGTGGGCATGAAGTGCATCAAATGTTAACATCTACCAGAGAAAATCTACAGAAGAGACACTAAACAACCAAACAGACAAAATGACCTGGCCAGTTGACTGACAGCCAGCCCCTGTCATCAGCTACCTCAGTGCTGTCATGAATCGAGTGGCTGTAGTAGTGGGGATAGAAACCATGCAGGGAACAAGCATTGTTGATTCCCATTTACCAAGACTGCCACTGCTGAATGTCCACCTGCTAGCAACAGAGACTGAAGAAGAAATTGACTATATTGGGCCCCTTTTATCCTGGAAGGGCCAGCAGTTCATCCTCAGGAGTAGACACATATTCTGGGTATGGGTTTGCCTTTTCCTGCATTCTGGGCCTCAGATAGAACCACTCTCTGAGGGCTTTCAAAGTGTTTAACTCACCGGTATGGGATCGCACGTAACTTTTTATTAGACCAGGGACTCACTTTACAGCAAAGGAGATGTGGGAGTGGGTCCCTGACCATCGTCCTATCACCTACCATGCCACTCAGAAGCTGCTACACTGAGGCAGTGTTGGAATAGCCTGCTGAAGGCACAGCTTGACGACCAGCTTCACAGCACTGTACTCTGTACTCTGTGAGGATAGCCTGTGCTGGGATTCTCCGCTGGGACTTGCTCTAAACTCATCCCTGTGTTTTTGACACCCTAGGGTCTGATGAATCACATGGCCCAACAGTAGGGCTGCTAGCACCACTGCTCAGATTTGATGCAGAGCTTTTTCCTGCCCTGGGCCTCGCTCAAGGCTGGCAGCCTATTGGGTCACCCTATACATGGGCCAAAGCCATACCTCTAGGTGTGGAATGTGTTACCTTCAGAACCCAAAGAGGCCCAGCAGGCATTGTGCTGCCTTCTTCATGGTAGGAGATAATATGCAATAATTTTTTTTTTTTTTTTCGGTATGCGGGCCTCTCACTGTTGTGGCCTCTCCCATTGTGGAGCACAGGCTCTGGACGCGCAGGCTCAGCGGCCATGGCTCACGGGCCCAGCCACTCCGCGGCATGTGGAATCTTCCCGGACCGGGGCACGAACCCGTGTCCCCTGCATCGGCAGGCGGACTTTCAACCTCTGTGCCACCAGGGAAGCCCCAGTATGCAATAATTAATCTTTTTTTTTAATATTTATTTTTATTTTATTTATTTATTTTTATTTTGGCTGAGTTGGGTCTTAGTTGTGGCATGCGGGATCTTTGTTGCAGCACCATGTTTCTCTCTAGTTGTGGTGTGTGGGTTTTCTCTCTCAAGTTGAGGCACACGAGCTCAGTAGTTGTGGTGTGTGGGCTTAGTTGCCCCACAGTATGTGGGGTCTTATTTCCCCAGGGATCAGGGATCAAACCCACGTCCCCTGCATTGGGAGGCAGATTCTTTACCAGTGGACCACCAGAGAAGTCCCACAATAATTAATCTTTTACTTTGGAGGGGTATCCTAGCATACCCCTTTCTATTGGGCTCCTTTAAATTTTATAGATAAGGCAAGCCCTGAATCTTCACAGGGTTTCTCTTTCATTCCCTGGAACACATATATCTTAGCACGTTCTCTGAAGTGCTAGCCATTTCTTACTCATCCAGTCCAATCAACACATTGCTACCAGTGTAATGGATCAATGTGATGTTCTGTGGGATGCCCAGGTGGTCCAGATCTCTTTGGACTATATTGTGACAGAAGGAGAATTAATATATCCATGGGGGAAAACTGAAAATATATATTTTTGTCTACTACATGTGAACTCAAACTGTTTCTGGTTCATCTTTTCTGATTGAGAGAAAAGAACATATGTGCAAGATCAAAGTCAATTTTTAAATTGCCATTGTCCCAACTATTGAAAAAGTTTACAATAATTTACATAGAAGTGTTTCCTAAGTGCTTAAAAATAGTGGGTTTTGGGGGGATATTTACACATATCCTATACAATGTATGTACAGGTGGTACACACTATAGCACAAGTTTGCTGGAATATGGCTTTCTAGGGAAAGTACAATACTGTCTAGAAATTTAAGGGTTACAGATACTTGGTAACCACAGCCAAATGTGAAGTAGAATGCAGACAGGAGTATTTATGAAAGTAATATAAAAATGATCAAGCATACAAGCTTGATCCATGCAAAGATATTTTGATATTCTTCCAGACTGGAGGAAGAAAGACTTCAGCTGCTGGCTCAGTTACTATCCCAAAGTGGGGTTTTATTGGTTTAGACCTCAAAGGTCAAGACTTGTCTCAGAAGTCAAGCTAGATCATCATTTATGCTTACAACTGATGTTGCTGGGTACATGTGTCCAACAGAAGTGTCTACCAAAATCTGATAGGTCCTCTTCAGTCTGTATTCCTGAGGCCATATTAATCTCCTCTATCAAAAATATCACATCTGGCCTGGCATCTGTGATTAGACTACTATCAGTAGTCTACAATCATCCTACTAGATCCATTCTGCAGGTGACAGACCAGTGAATTAATGGAGATGTGATAAGGACCACAAGCCCTAAATCCTTTAGGTCCTAAGATACAATATTGTTTGTTTCTTAATAAGGAGATATGGCCAACATCTGCAGCTTCAGAAAGTTCAAAGAAATCTAAGGAATCAAAATCTTTGGGGGTGTTTGCCCAGATGTCCCAGCCCATGTGTCAGAGTCCCTAGTTCCCCAAACAGGGCTCTGACCTTAGCATAACAGAGTTTCCTTGATTAGGCTTTTAATCATCTCTGAAGTTCAGCCATTCCATTAAGACCTAGGCTTGGACCTTGACTTTCTCTATTTTCCAGCTGCAGAAGATGAGAACTTCTCTGCAACCAAAGAGACCCTCCTCCTTTCACATCTGGCTTTCAATTCCTTGTTTCTTTTTTTTTTTAATTTTTTTAATTTTTATTTTATTTTATTTTTTTTAACATCTTTATTGGGGTATAATTACTTTACAATGGTGTGTTAGTTTCTGCTTTATAGCAAAGTGAATCAGTTACACATATACATATGTTCCCATATCTCTTCCCTCTTGCGTCTCCCCAATTCCTTGTTTCTTACCTTCAGTTATTCCTTGGTTTTCTGTAGCACAACAGTGGTCCTTAGCAATAGCTATCCAATATTGTTTTCCTTATAGCTTATATTTCCTCCATATGTCTCAAATGCCTGATTCATCACACCTGCTAGTGCATTCCCTTTCACAGATCCACCTTCTCAATTCACCACCAGTGAAAGTTTATGACAGAGATTATCTGTGCTTCACTGATGGAGTCCTTATCTCCAGTCTGGGCAGAGTGATCTGGCTGTAAACCCAATCTTATCATCTGCTCTTTCAGACCCGTCCTGGTGCAGTCCAGGTTCTCCAGAAGCAGATGCTGAGATAGAGTTTGGGTTGCAAGATATTTGTTGGAGTCAACACTTTTGTAAGGAAGGAGAAGCAGCAGGAGAAATTTATCTGTGATGTAGGCCTGACAATGTTTCCAGCAGCTCAGCTGGCAATGTTGGTGTGAATTTGCCTGTCATATTTTTCCATCAGTGGGCCAAAATGGGTAGGCCTTTATAACACTTGTCTATCAGTCACCAGATGCAAGCTGCCCCAGGAACCCCTTGGATGAGGTGGCTCTCTGCAGCTAAGGCAGACCCTGAGGGACTGATAGTTGGATGCTGCTGATTACAAGACTTGAAGGAGGATTTGAGCAGTGCTTGTCTGCTACACAGACTCACTTTTCTTCATGCACTGCCTCCAAACCTCTCTCTCTTCCATTCACTTCTCTTTTCTCTTCTCTTTGTCCTTACTCTGCAAAATCCTAGCCTGCCCTCCAATACCTCCTCCCCGTACCCCATCCCCCATCTCCAAGAGATGAGTCCAAGAGAGTAGTGGGAGAACCATTTCTTTGTTTTGTCACTTCCTTCTTTTAGTGGCTGCTAGGTCTGAGCTGGGTTAAGATTGAATTGGAGGGGAGTAAGTTTTTTTAAATAATTCCTTATATTTGCATAGGATTCACAAAGCCCTTTCAAAAACATTTTTGAATTTTACTTCTCACAACCGCTCTGTGAAGAAGAAGCTAGCATTATCCTCATCTTACAGATGAAGAATCTGAGGACTTACCCAATCTATACAGGTCCTATGGAGTGTTGGACCCAGGTCTTTTTTTTTTTTTTTTTTTTTTGGGGGG
>NW_020172625.1:8304551-8309552 GCF_003031525.2 Neophocaena asiaeorientalis asiaeorientalis
CCCCGGTTTTTTTTTTTTTTTTTTTTTTGGTGGTACGTGGGCCTGTCACCGTTGTGGCCTCTCCCGTTGCGGGTCACAGGCTCCGGACGCGCAGGCTCAGTGGCCATGGCTCACGGGCCCAGCCGCCCCCGCGGCATATGGGGTCTTCCCGGACCAGGGCACGAGCTCGTGTCCCCTGCATTGGCAAGCGGACTCTCAACCACTGCGCTACCAGGGAAGCCCTGGACCCAGGTCTTTTGATCCCAAGTCCGGGGCTTTGGCTACTATGTCTTAGCTACCATATCTACCTCCCAGTGGGAAGACTGAGGAAAAGACAAGCAATTATTTGCATAAAGAAGATAAGCGCTAATAGTATTCTGGTACCATTTCTGGAAACCAGTGTCAGGGGGTGGTTTCCCACATATCACCAAGCACTTTTCAGACGTGCTGACATGGGTGCCCTGCAATTCAACTCATGCTGACACTATCTACCTATAGATACTGTCATATCCCACAGGTTAAGGGCTCAGTGCTACAAGACTTCCCTCCACACCCCACTTCAAACTGCTGGCAACTCCAGTTTGCCACCTGGGCTTCTGACTGGCCAGCTATAGATCGAAGGTTCCCACAACCCCCATCTTAGTTTGGATTAATTTGCAAGAGGGGTTCACAGAACTCAGAGAAACATTTTACTTACTAGGTTACTAGTTTATTATAAACAAGGATATGTCAGGAACAGCCAGATGGAAGGAATGCATAGGGGAGGTGTGGGGAAAGTGTGCAGAGCTTCCATGCTCTCCCCTGAGCTCACCACTCTCTCCATATCTTCATATGTTCACCAACCTGGAAGCTCTCTGAACCCTGTCTGTTTTTATGGAGGCTTCATTACATAGACATGGTTGATTAAAGCATTGGCCATTGATGATTGATTCAAACTGCAGCCCCTCTTCCCTTCCCCAAGTCAGGGAGGGTGGGATTTAAAGTTTCAATCCTCTAATCACATGGTTGGTTCTCCAGGCTAGCAGCCCCCACCCTTAGGTTTTTCCACCCCAAAGCCATTAACATAAAAAAAGACACTCATTCTCATCACTTATGAAATTCTAAGGGATTTTAGGAATCCTATGCTAGGAACTGGCCAAAGACCAAATATTTACTTCTTATTATAAGTCACAATATCACAGCTATGTTAGGTAGGTGATTGCTGTCTCATTTCCAGGACCCACCAACTGGATGCTGGTGACATACTGGGTAGAATGAACTGGTATAAAGGGTGCCGTTTGATACTGATAATCTTTGTATCTATGTTCTCTTTCCAGGGCCAACAAAAACCGCTGGGTACCATGTGGGAATGGAATGAAAGCATTCTGTTTCCTCTCCTCTGCTTTCACACTCATCCTTCTACTGTCTCTTTTCCACAGAGCAGCTGGAATGGCCCATCATAAACTATAAGTCAGGTATGATACTGCCCTCCTGAAAACCTTCTGGTGGCTTCCCACAATTCTTAGAAGACAACTCAGAGTCCCTCCTGTGGCCTCAGACTCCAGGATGCCTCCCAAACCTCCCACCACTCTCTCCCTTATTCACCTCCCTCCAACTACAGTGGCCTCATAGCTGTTTCTCAAACACATGGAGCACATTCCTTCTTCAGGGCCTTTGCATTTCCTGTTCTGTTTTCCCGGAAAACTCCCCAGACGCTTGCATGGCTCGCTCCTTCACTCCATTCTGGCATCTGTTCAAGTGTGTCTTTCTCAGCCTTCCCTCACTGCCCTCTGCCAAACAGCCTCCCCATTGCTTGCTTTCTTTTGCTGCATTTTTCTTTCTGGCACTTATTACAGTATGACACTATAGCGTGTAATTATTTGTTTGCTTGTTTATTGTCTCCCTCCCCCACCTCAACAAGAAAACTAGTCCACGTGGCAGGCACTTTGTCTATTTTGCTATGTCTCCAGCTCCTGGAACAAGGCCTGGCATATCGTGGGAACTCAATATAGATTTGTTGAATAAATGAATGCATCCTCAGTTTTCTTTCTTTCTTTTTCTTTGTAAGGAATCATGAACTCTTGTCCTTAATTCACCACTTGGGACTATGGTGAATTATTTATTCTAAAAGGCATTGTTTGAACTCAAAATATTAATTAGAAAAATATATAAACTTCCATTTTCTTCCTTTTTAATTTTAAGTTCCAGTTGCTTCGGCTACATTTAAAGCAGCCAAGATTCCAAATAGAAACACATGGGCTTGACCTCCAAAGCTTTTACAGTCAGTTCTGCCTGTCATCATCAGGTCTAGTCATCTCCTGCTGCAACTTAGTTCAGAGGTTCTTAATATGGAGTTGCTGAACCTCAGTGAAATTAATGGATGAGATTCTGGGGACTCAAGAATCTCCTGAAGTTGAGTCAGAATTGTGTGTGCATTTTTCTGGATTTTAAAGGAGACCCAACACCTCCTACAGAGGTTAAGAACTCCTCAAATCATGACAGCACCATTCACTGTGTCTTCATCCATCTTTGTTGCCAATATAGGACTATTGATTGGGCAGGGGCTTGAGGAGTAGCAGAGGCCTGAATTTCTCCCTTTTCTTCCATAAGAGAGTATAATAACACAAAAAATATATAGTTACTGTAAAAGTTGGCTGTAAATACTAAAGGATGAAAGCCTAAGATCAAATCTAGCAGTCCATCTCTCCTCCCAGCCACCTCCAGTTTTTTATGGAATGATAGGTCCTGCACATTTATACATATTGAAGTCCATCCAACCATCATCCTTCCGTTCATCCATCCATCCTTCCTTCCTTCTATCCATCCCTCCAAAAAATTCCCCACAGCATGTCATACTCAAATGAGAGAGATACATTCTGTTTTCAGATTCTAACCCCAGTGACATAATTCCATTTTCAAATACACTGTTGGTATGGCTTTCTTCCCTGCTATCTTTACTGCAATTCTGATCTTGGACATTAAGAATAATGCCTCCAATAACAATTTCATAACATTGTTCAACACACTTTTGGGGGTGGTTAATGTTCACCAGTAAAAGTGAAAATCAAAAAAAGAGACTTTCCTGCAGTGAAAATAACTTTATTTTTCCTGTTTAGTGAAGTAATAATTGATACAAAAATTCACGCTTTACTAAGTATGAAAATGTCGGTTGAAATCAATTCTAGTCTTGCCTAGAGGCTATTTCTAGTGATATTCTGGTGTATTTATTTCCAGACTTTTTCAACTCTCACACACACGTTTACTTTTACAAAAATAGATTATACTACATATGTTATTATACAGTTTGCTTTTCCATTTCATATATGATGGCCATCTTTCATTAAATATATATTTCCATTATTATTTAATGGCTACACAGAATCTAATGTATTGCCTAAACAATTTTAAAAACCGACCTATTGATGGACATTTAGATCATTTCCTTTTCCCCATTCTCCTTATTCAAAACAGTGCTGGGTGAACATCCTTGTAAAACACCCACGTGCACTTATCTGATTATTTCTGTAGGATGTAGTTTGGGTTTTGGTCTCTTTTTCTGTAAAACAAGAACTTGAAGATCTCTAAGGTTCTAAGAATTCAAATTCTGAAAGATTATCTTAAGTTATAATTTGATTTCTTGCTTTTCTGTAAACATTTCTTACACATCCCAGATAAGGAAATATTTATGCTATTTTTAAAAGTAAAACAATTAAAATTAATTCAATTAAAAGAAAAGAAGCCCCTTTAGAGATCACTAGAGATTCACTTAGTAGTGTGTTTTACTTCTGAATTGTTACAGTCACCAGGTATCTTTTGGCCTAGTTTAAACCTGATATTGCCATGTAAATTTATTTAACTAATCTTATTCACCAGTGGAGTCTTCTGAACCTTCTGCTGGTGAATAATGCTCATTATATATACTTTCAAGGTTTAACAGTTAAAACTTTCTCCTCTATAAATATAATTCTAGCTTTTCTTGGGGGAAGAGAGAGGTTGAATTGATAAAATACTCATTATTATAGTTAAAGAGAATTATTACTATTTTTGCCTAAATAAAGGGAGATTATACAAAACAACTCGCCTATACTCTTCATTGTTCACGTCCTGAAAGAGAGAAAAAGGCAAGGGACTGCTCCAGAATAGGAGAAACTAAAGAAACATGGCAAGCAAAGGCTATGGATGATCCTGGATTGGATCTTGGATTCCCATGGGGGGAAATTCTGTACGTGACATT
The DNA here is from genome assembly GCF_003031525.2 of Neophocaena asiaeorientalis asiaeorientalis. Lineage (NCBI taxonomy): Eukaryota > Metazoa > Chordata > Mammalia > Artiodactyla > Phocoenidae > Neophocaena > Neophocaena asiaeorientalis. The sequence goes on from NW_020172625.1 coordinate 8,308,744, forward strand.
GTTTGGCTAACTGGCAAAGTTAGAATACAGACTGTGTATACTAAAATTTCTGAATTTGATCATTATGTTGTTGTTATGAAAAAAAAGTCTCTGTTTCCATGAGATACACAATGAAGTAGATAGGAGTAAAAGGGAATGATGTTTGCCATTTCTTTTCTTTTTTTTTAGACATCTCTATTGGACTATAATTGCTTTACAATGTTGTATTAGTTTCTGCAGTGTAACAAAGTGAATCAGCTATGTGTATACATATATCCCCATATCCCCTCCCTCTTGTGCCTCCCTCCCACCCTCCCTATCCCAGCCCTCTAGGTGGTCACAAAATGCTGAGCTGATCTCCCTGTACTATGCAGCTGCTTCCCACTAGCTATTTTACATTTGGTAGTGTACATATGTCAATGCTACTCTCTCACTTAGTCCCAGCTTACCCTTCTCCCTCCCCGTGTCCTCAAGTCCATTCTCTACGTCTGCGTCTTTATTCCTGTCCTGCCCCTAGGTTCATCAGAACCATTTTTTTTAGATTCCATATATATGTGTTAACACACGGTATTTGTTTTTCTCCTTCTGACGTACTTCACTCTGTATGACAGACTCTAGGTCCATCCATCTCACTACAAATAACTCAATTCCTTTCCTTTTTTATGGCTGAGTAATATTCCATTGTATATACATGCCACACCTTCTTTATCCATTCATCTGTTGATGGACAATTAGGTGGCTTCCATGTCCTGGCTATTGTAAATAGTGCTGCAATGAAAATTGTGGTACATGTCTCTCTCTCTCTCTCTTTTTTTTTTTTTGCAGTGTGC
>NW_020172625.1:8310251-8310422 GCF_003031525.2 Neophocaena asiaeorientalis asiaeorientalis
CTCTGTAGCATGTGGGATCTTCCCAGACCAGGGCATGAACCTGTGTCCCCTGCATTGGCAGGCGGACTCTCAACCACTGCGCCACCAAGGAAGCCCACATGTCTCTCTTTTTTTTGTGTGTGTGGTACACGGGCCTCTCACCGCCGCGGCCTCCCCCGTTGCGGAGCACAG